>NC_134483.1:227581531-227881531 GCF_040206685.1 Ascaphus truei | reverse complement strand
TGTAGTTTAAACATATACGTTACTTATGCATGATTATCTACAATCATATAGAGATGTGTTAAGCGTTGTCATGCTGAAACATAGATAAATGTGCAATCTTTGAACATCATGTGTTTTCTGTATTTCACAGATGTCGAGGATGAATACATGGGACCAATGTATGATTTCAGATGGGCCAATCGTTATATTAGATGATTGTGACGACTAGTGGACAACAATTATAATAAATATGTAACAATGCTTGCAATGAATAGTGCGCATATTAACAATCACTACATAATGTTATGCTATAGTGCAAATATTTACTATGCACTTAATTATCATAATGATGTTGCTAAGCACTGAAGTTAGAACTTATATTGATATTTTTTTAATTTCTACTAACATTATATGTACAGTATTGCCATGTGATATATGCAACCAACATTATTACTCAGCAAACACATTAATCTACTATATATTATAATCTAACGTGTGACTTGTCAAAGAATGTAAATGCGACATAACAACTCGTAGACATTGTATCTGAACGTACACAATAACAATAGGGAGGTGATAGAAACTTTTTAGTCGTGTGAATGTTATATTATCACCTAGGTTGTAGTGGTAACCTAACATGCATGAGATAATGAATGTTATGTACAGATCATTAAACCATGAACATTTGTGTGTACATTTCATTCACACGATTAACTATAGTTTAGTGTTATTATTAAACGTTAAACACATACATAGCTAAGTGATGGCGATGATAAAAACAACATTATTATGTAGGTTAATATTATTTCAGGTAGAAATACATGCATCACACAAAAACAGGAACACACACACACACGATGTTGATGAAATGTGTGCGTATGTAAATGTATACTTCATGTATGTTCATATGTTGACAGTTGTTATAAAGGATCATGATCATTATTATTAAGTAACGTCAATGAAATTAAAATTTATTTAGGAACATTGTAATTGTGTTGAATGATTCTGAACAAAATGTGAATCCAAAGAACTATACTTTGGAATGGTGTTAACATTTTGACAAATGCTACATGTACGTCAAATCAACTCACATCTTTCACTTATACATACACATGTGACAATGTATTAATCAACATGAAGATGAAGTGAGAGGATAAATAATGACATACATTGCAATGTTAATGATGTTTACCACATTTGGGTCATTTCATACAAACATGCATTGAGTGTTAACATCGCTCATGTGCATGAATGGATGTTGTTACGTTGTAATAATGACATGTTATGTAATGTAGGTAATGATTTTTAAACAATAACCACAAAGTGTATATAAACGCACAGACACAATACAGAAAGGACATATTTCTATTGTCAGCACTTGTTCATTACGTTCTCTTTAAACATCCTCTAACTATACCTGTATCGAGGTTTGCACATCTTATTACACATGTGAATTCAAATACATACCATGAGCAGTCCTTGGAGTGATATCCCTTGAAAAAGAAAACATGAATGAATATAAATCATTGTCATGACATGTTCATTAAGGTAAGCAACACACAGAAGTGACAGTTTTCTTTGTGATATGAAACAAAATATAGAATACGTCAAATATGATCTTAAATACACAATAGTCTACACATCATTGTGACACACATGTCACACTCCAAAAGAAAAATTGTATGTAACCATATTGCACTAGCTATTGGCTATCGACATAGTAGGTTTATTGTGTATGCATAACCAAAAATAGCATGTACAGAAAATATAGATTTAGTACACATTATTCCCTCACGTACACACAACACCTTTTAGTGGTAAGAAGTATAATACAACCTGTTGATGAATGACATACTGCTGCGGCCGAGTTTATTCGAGCATTTGCCCGTTCTCGGCCGCAGCAGTAACCTGGCGCGCGCCGGAGGGTGCCGGGCGCGCGCCGAAGCCTCGGAGGAGAGGCCCGCCGATCGGGGCTTCCCCCTCTCCTTAACGGGTCCGCCGGGTTCCCCGGAACGTCCCGCCGACGTCGTGACATCCACGCGACACCAGGGCTCCCTCGGGGAGCCCTGGGCACGCGTACAGGCGGCACAGGCACCCGATGATGCGTGACCGCGCACGCTGAGGGAGTGCGGCTCGCAAGCCGGGACATTTCCCGGCTTGCGGAATGAGCCGCACTCGGATAAAGTGTGCCGCCTGTGTACCGGTGCCACATGCAATTGTCCACACAGCAGAGAACAGAAAGGTGGGAGAACCATATTCATCTGTTTCCTAAGTGAATGGTATTTGGACACATGTATTTCTCATTACATGAATTAATACATCTATGTAGTACTATGAACATATATGTATTTGCTTACATGAAAAATATGTGTTTATCACATTACGACGTGTCTCCACACCACTGGCTATTTGCTCAGTGTCAGCTGGTAAATTTACGGGATGCTCCTCCTCCAATCCCTGACGTATGTCTGTTTCTAAATTATTGCGGAGTGCCAGATTGTGCAAAATGCAACATGCAATTACAATATCTGACACTTTAGCAGGCTTATATTGAAGTGCCCCACCAGTTCTATCTAAACACCTGAATCTAGTTTTCAGAAGCCCAAATGTCCTCTCTATGACGGATCGTGTAGATATATGTGCCACATTAAACCTCTCCTCTGCTTCAGATTGAGGGTTTGCCAGCGGGGTCAACAGCCACGCCCTAATTCCGTATCCTGAGTCACCTATAATCCATCGGGAACAAATATGAAACAATTTGTGTTAACATTATTACATACAACAGTTCATAGAAAACAAGAGTTGTTTGTTAACACATCATAATATGTACTCACCCACCTGCCAACCAGGTCCAAAATAGCCTTGTTCGAAAGCATGGAAGACTGATGAGTTTCTCAGGATAGAGGAATCGTGACTGGAACCAGGGAATTTGGCTACCACATGCATAATCTTCATCGTGGCATCGCAAACCCCCTGTACATTCAGGGAATGGTAGTGCTTACGATTGCGGTAAGCATGCTCACTCTGACTAGGCGGGATCAAAGCAACATGGGTGCAATCTATTGCACTCATCACACATGGTATCCCGGCTATGGCATAAAAGCCATTCCTCACTTCCAGCCACTCTGTGTGCTCTGTAGGAAAATGAATATAATTCCTAGCGCGTCTATTCAGTGCACAAAGAAACTGGGTAAAGGCCCGCGAGAATGTAGATTGCGAGACCCCGCCCACTATGCCCACAGTTGTCTGGAATGACGCGGAAGCAAGATAATGTAATGAGCACAGCATTTTAACAAGCCCAGGGACTGCACGACCTCTGGCTGTCACAAAATCTAAATCTACCCATATCTCTTCATAAAAAGCTAAGATTGCTGCTGAACTCAAACGATACCGACTTATGACCTCCTCCTCACTCATCCCATCTAACATGGTTCTCTCCCTGTACAAACGTGGACGAGGCACAACTTTTCTCCTCTCTCTTCTCCTCTCATCTCCTTGCCCTCTCCCTCGCCCTCTCCCTCGCCCTCTCCCTCTCTTCTCCGTGTCCCTGTCCCTGTCCCTTCCTTGCCCTGTGACATCCTGTCCCTCAGCTAGCCTCTCCTCCAATAGAATCTTCCTCCATCTCATGAACAATCGTATCATTTTCAGGTCTGTAGCTGTCAATGCGCAGGTAATTGCCCTCCTTTAAATACCTATGTGATGATGTCACGTGACTTGATGAAGTGCAAGGTGTTACATTAACATATCCAAGTTGTTAACTCCAAACGGGTATACAGTACGAATTAAACGGATTATTTATGTGTGTTCACAAGGCAATCATGATATTTGACAGTGATGTAACGTTAAGCTTTGTACAACAATTTATTCGCAAGTATTTATGGAATGTGTAATGCATGTACCACTTCTGAACGCAACACTCAGTCATCTCATTAGGATACAACCATGACATTGACGTTGAAAAACTACGTTGCAACATGTATCATTTCGCATGTTAGTGTCACATGTTCACATGAACTAATTCTAATGTGCATATGCATAATTTAATGCCATCAGGATACTTGCTATTGATTATGGTTCAATCGTCTAAAAATGAGTAACTATTATAGATCTGTGTATAACTTAGCATGAACTGATTATAATGCCTCGTGTACAATGTAAACATGCAATGTTATTGAGTGTCCAATTGCGGACGTCATAAAAAGAGGGAGGTCACAAACGACATGTAAACATGAAAAAAACCCGCTACATTTACTTTTGATCATGCGTTACACATTCAAAGCATTCTATAATGTATTCCAACATTACTATACGCTGGATCTGTTAGATGTGTGAAATCTGTTACATCATATAATAAATTGAAGCACACTTCAGTAACATGTTTCATATGATGTGACCTCTTCCTTTAAGTGTTTACTATAGGAGTTTCCCTTGACACATCATAACATTAAGACTAATGTGACACGCAAAACATCATAACATTGAAAAGTACAATGTTCTGCCAATAATAAACATAAGCGGTGACACAATGAAATGAATCACATCGACACTGTAATGCCAAGCACATTTTTATTATGAGCAATAGAATGTAAACACTCCTATAAAGTTATAAGTCCCCGCTTCATTGACTCCATTGATGTAGAGATTAGCTATTTTTTCTAAGTGCCGTCCCGGCAACCTTGCCGATCCTTCTCCCCTCCAACTTGCCAACTTTAGTTGGCGGGACAAATTGCTGTAGAAATCTCAATTTTAGAGTGCCGACCAGCACCGATAAGCTTATTGGGGCTACTATAATACAGCCGATTTGAAAAAAGTGGCGAACAGTGCCGATAAGTGGGTTATCGGCAGCCGTCTGCTAATAAATTCTTATCGGGAAGACAAAATGCCGATTTTGGCCACTTATCGGCGCTTACTGAATAGCAAATGCAAATTTGGTGGGAAAATGCAGATAAAAGCCTTATCGGCACTTACTGCATGAGGACCTAAGTTCCTACGACTTGGTGCCCCAGCCATTGCCAAACCAATTGCGTCCATAGTCAACTCTATCCTGTCTGCAGGCCATATCCTTAAGACCTGAAAAACTGCCAGAGTTGTCCCAATCTTCAAAAGTGGGGACAAAAACACTGTCTCAAACTACATGCTAATCTCTCTTCTCACAATAATATCCAAAGTCATGCAAAAATATGTTCAATCCCAATTAAGCGATTACTATACCAAGACAAATTTCCCAAGCCAATTCCAATCTGGCTTCTGCCCCAAACACTCCACGGTAACTACACTGCTAAAAGTTTGCAGTCATCCAGTGTGGAATGGAACTGGGACAACTCGCTGGTGCAATATTCCTAGATTTTGAAAAGGCTTTTGATACTGTTGATAATGTTATCTTGCTTAACAAACTCTAGTGCTCTGGAATAGGGAAGCATACTTCAAACTGGTTTCATTCCTACATATCAGGTAGATCCCAACATGTGTCTATCTCAGGCACTAACTCCAACCCCTTGGATATCACCTGTGGTGTCCTGCAAAGCTCTGTTCTTGGGCCCCTACTCTTCTCTGTGTTCATCCATGATCTTCCTACAGCTTGTAAGGGACATGCAGCACACATATATGCAGATGACACAATCTTATATGCACACCGCCCTAGCCTCTCCAACCTTGAACACATGCTTCAATTTAATTTTTGAGACTTGAAAATTGGATTTTCCAAAACATACTGTTTTTAAACACTGACAAGTCTGTAACAATTGTAATTTGGAGCAAGGCTACATTTTAAAAGCTTCGAATTACTGAGTTCCAGATCAGAACCAACGCTAATATGGTTTGACTCCAATTTAACATTTGGGATGCACATTGATACCCTGACATCTAAATCCTATGCCAAACTGGGTGTACTTTATAGGGACAAATCCTCCCTGAGTCTGCTGGTCAGAAAGCGTATCGCACAGCAGATTCTAATGCCAATTATTGACTATGGAGACATAGTATACAGATCGGCACCCCAAACCCACCTTAGCAAACTTGATACCCTCTAAAATTCAATATGTCGTTTTATTCTCCAGATTGGTCATCACTAGAGTCTAGGCACAAAGTTCATCTCTCCTGTCTTGCCTTAAAATACTTTCTGGGCAAGCTACCTGTCTACCTGAACAAGCTCCTCACCCCTACCACATGCCAGGCAGCACTTATCATCTGAGATCTGACTCCAAAAGACTGTTCATTGTCCCAAGGTTCAGCAAAGTATCCAGCCGCTCCTCCTTCTCTTCCTCTCTTCACCGTGCACCCCAAAACTGGAACAATCTACCGGAGATTCTCACAGCCACCACCAGTCTAAGTTCTTTCAAAACTAAAGTTGTCCCACATTTTAATCTGTTCTGTAACTGTTACATATGCCTATAATATATATTATCTTTAACTGTGCATGCAATGTCTTGTATATAATGTATACCCTGTTCACTTACGTAGCTATGTATTTGTAACCATATATTATTTGTTATTTGCTCTATACTTGAAAACGAGAGGTAACTCTCAATGTATTACTTCATGGTAAAACATTTTATAAATAAATATCAATTATTTGCCCCTCTCTTTTACTATTTTGCTACAGCCGCGGCCCATTTTATTCTCCAACATCTCCAATTTTTTTCGGGGCTTTTTTCCGAATGCCACGCACTTCACCGCGTTCATGCCGCATTCATGTTGCATTCATGCCGGCGTCACCCGCGGTTGATGTGTTAATTGATGTGTTTATTGATAATGGTTCGGATTTAATTGGTTGCAATTCTTCGCGTATCCGCCAGGTGGCAGATATTCATGAATTGTAATATGCACGCGCTTCAGTAATGTGTCGACTTGCAGGTGTTTAAAAAAATACCACAGTGGTCTATTGTAAATTGACCTTGGTACTGAAGAAGTTACAATAATGTATCAATTTAGGCTTTTTATATTAAAAACTAAATGCGCAGTGTCTGGTGTTTTATTGTCCTGAGAGTCCCGACATGAGTGCACAACTGCAGTCCGTGTTCCAAAAACCCGACAGAACGTACGCTTATTTAATATGGACCGCGATTAATGCAACAGATGATAAGATGGCAACAGTTGGTCAAATTTATCAGTATTTTATCGAAAACTATGACTTTTACAAATTTTCACCAGATGCTCATGTGTGGAAGCGTGCAATAAGGAAAAAGTTATGTATCGATCCGTGTTTTTTTCATATTGATCCCGGTGTTATTGGAGGGTATTGGTGTGTAGCACCAGATTTTTCCCGTACCTTTGATCATGGAGACTTCAAAAGGCGAAAGGTCATGTTTAAACCAACTAAGAAACGTCAGTCGCTGGCAAGCAATGCGCCAGCGACAGCACCTGCTTCCAATAACGGTCCGACCGTCAATGAAAACCTGGTGACCGGCAACCCTTGCTGTCTGTCCATACCCGGATACCTGCAGCCTGAGCCGGATTTCGCACACAGATTCCAGCAAGCTTGCATGTACCAAAGCGATTTCCAGCCTCATCAGCTGTTAACTACAGGTGTAGTAGTCCCGCTGTCACCTGTCAACTATGTGTATGATCGAGAATACGGGACTGGCAGTGGCTCGGCGCAAGCTGATTGGCAAAGTCTATGGTGAGTAATGTTGCCGTATTTTATTCTGTTTTTGAAATATCAATATCAATGCACAGTCAAGCGATTCTCCTGTAAGCAATATCATTGGCTGAGCAGCTTCTAAAGTAGATACTGAACAATTGGTGGAAAGCTAGGCACATGTGCATTGGAACCTTCTTGAAACGCATATGCGTGTCATCACATCGAGAGTAGGCGCATGCGCATGTGAACAGGAGACGCCCCCCAAGAAAATTATTGGTGGGACTGACTGTGGGAACTCCTTTAGGGGACTGCCTGACTATTACATTAAAACTTTTACTTTTGTTTTTCCTCAGAAAAGAAAACTTTGTCATCTCATGCGGAAAACGTCACATGGAGGGATTTCGATGGATAATATCGCTTTGTGTAAGAATGCCTGCACATTGCTGAATCGGATTTAAAAAACCACGTACCGGAGTCAACAGTTTAGTGGCCGTTGCTACTGTAGTGATTAGGATAGAATACTGTAACTGAGAGCTTCATTGAAAACCTGAAACAGTATGCTGTTGTTTTCAGACCGTATACAATACTTTTTATATATTTACTGTATAATAAACCCGAAAAATAAAAAGTATGCATTTATTCTACATGTATTCCAGTACATATGTGTATTCTACTACCCGTACAGCATGTATTCTGTAATACTCTTGTGATGTACAGTACTGAGAATGCCTACAGTGTACGGTACAGTATCCCTGGACGGTACTGTACTGTATGTTCTAGAAACACTGTATTTTGTTAAAGTATAAAAGGAGACAATGGAACAATTTAAAACAAATCAACATTTTCTTTTATTGGTGGAGTAAGTACAAAAAGTGTACAGCAATTCAAAACATTTACAGGTGTATGGTGTACTGCTAGAAAAAACATTTATGTACAGAAACAGTACAACATTATGGTGTTACAGTAGGATGGTGTACAGTACAGTAAGTCAGGCCTGCATAACTCCAGTCCTCGCGGGCCGCAAACAGGCCCGGTTTTCAAGATATCCTGAAAACCGGGCCTGTTTGCGGCCATCGAGGACTGGAGTTGTGCAGGTCTTGTGTAAGTAAAAATCATTTCTTTATTAATAAAATTTAAAACACGCAACATCTCCTTTGTTAAAGTACAGAAAGTCAAAACATTTACAGTAGGATGGTGTACAGTACAGTAAGTTTATTACAAACATTAAAAACATTTCTTTATTACACTAATACAAGTTAAAACAAGCAACAAGTCAAAAAATAAACAACATTAGAACAGTCACGCAAATTCGATCCCCACCAGATTGTCCTTCCAGGGCCGATGCCTTTTATGACGCAAAATGCCATTAATGGCGTCTCTCGCGATTTTCATTACAGGATCTGTAATTGAAAAATAGCGCCGCAATTCCTCCACAATAGTCCTTCTAAAATTTTCAGGAAGCGCCCTTTATTCGCGATTTCCTTCATAGTTTACTTTGTTGGCCCACCCGCAGTACACCAAGTAGGACATGTGGTGCTTGAAAATTAACATGGCATACTTCTGGGGTAAACCAGCACTCATCACTCTATATTTCTCCCTGATTGGATTGGGCAGCTCTAGCAGGATGATGTCTGGCACTGTATCAATGCAAGCGTATGTGGGTTGGATTCTGGGAGCGGGTGTTCTTCTGGGAGCGGGTGTGCTTGTGGCGGCGGGCGAGGGTAGGTTGTCTGGGAGGATGCTTTCCTCCTGTCTTGGTCGCCGTGTTGTCTCCTGCCGTGGTCTTGACAGGGTTGTCATGTCATCCTCGTCAACAGCATACATGTACACATATTCTTCTGGTGGAGGGGGTGCGCTTGGTGATGGAAGGTTGAAGGTCCCATTCATCCCATCCATGCCACCCTCCTGCTCCGGCGTCGGAGATACAGGGGCATGAACTCCGAGCAAATTATGTATCCCCGCTATGTCAGTCTCTATCTTCTCCATCCGTTGATCCATCTTCACCATCCGTTGATCCATCTTCTCCATCCGTTGATCCATATTTAGCATGGTCTCCAAAAGAAGATCTATCTTTACCAGCATAGTAGAGTTCCCAGGAATATTGACACTTAACCCATTCAGCATGCGGTCTGACGAGCTGGATCTTGTGCATGGGGTGCTGTGGACATTTGGGTGTATGGGTGCTACGGAGGATGAGATGGGGGTTCCCTGGAGAGAAGCGGCAGCGTCGTCGCAGAAGGATGGAGGAGGTGACCTGTGGATTTCCGCGAGAGAAGCGGCAGCGTAGTCAAAGAGCGGTGGAGAAAGTGACCTGTGGATTTCTGGGAGAGAAGCGGCAGAGTCGTCTAAGCGTAATGGGGAAAGTGACCTGTGGATTTCCGGGAGACCAGCGGCAGCGTCGTCGAAGAGTAGTGGAGAAGATGGGCTGTGTGTTTCCGGGAGAGCAGCGGCAGCGGCGTGGACGAGTAGTGGAGAAGATGGCTGTGGATTTCCGGGAGAGAAGCGGCAGAGTCGTCGAAGCGTAATCGAGGAAGTGGCCTGCGGGTTCGATGGGTTGGTTGCCATTTGTTTTGCCTTGAGTGTACATCACTGAATTTTATTTTTACATTTTATGCATGGCGATGAGGTACAGGTATTGAAAGTGGGCGTACTCTAATGTGAGTCATTAACTTATAAATACACCATCCATTTTGTGGATTCACTGCACATTCAATACACATCAACTAAACATCGAATATACATTCTTGTGCTTGTATTTCTTTCTACTCGCAGCAATACCTGTTAAAAAGATTTCAAAGGATCTCAGCATGAGAATTAAGGAGATATACATGAGCGGACAACGAATTGCAGATATCCAACACTGGTTAGCTGCTTCTGGCCTCGTTGTGCCATCAACCACCGTGTGCTATCATGCACACGGAAAGACCAAACAACGCACGAGGACACCAACGGTAACTAACGCGTAAGTATATTTATATTACTATATAATATAGTATATCAATCTATTATTGTTTATATTGCTGCATATAAATATAACTACAGTATATAGTATAGATCTATCTAACATGATGGTTATTTCTGTTTATTTATCTTACTATATAATATAGTATATCTATCTATTATTGTTTATATTGCTGCATATAAATATAACTACAGTATATAGTATAGATCTATCTAACATGATGGTTATTTCTGTTTATTTATATTACTATATAATATAGTATATCTATCTATTATTGTTTATATTGCTGCATCTATTATTGTTTACTGTAAATGATGTGCTGTACTTGTGGCCTACTGCACTGTAACTTACCGGATTGTTGTTTTTCTGTACACTGCAGGGAGACAACTCTTCAGGTCGACTAAATAAGTGAAGAGAATGATGAGAAGAGTGCCTTAAGGGTCAAATACACTCTGCTGCAAAATCACAATCTCACTGTAACCGAGACCAGCATAAAGAAGATGAGACGCAGAATTGGATGGAAATATGGACGTGTAAGGTTAATACTGGACAGTACAGGAGGTTAAAGTGTTGTTTAAGAAACTGTACTGTACCTATAAAATTATTCCTTGTCATTACAGAGCATACCCTATGATAAGGGATGTTAACAAGATCAAGAGAGTGGTCCAGGCCAAGGCATGGATCGACAGTGGAGAAACTTTCCAGGATTGCATCTTCACTGACGAGTCTACTGTATCGCTGGAGAGATTTGCCACCTTTGCATTCCACAAAAAAGGTTGCATATCTATGAAGCCGCGTCCAAAACACCCAGTGAAGATGCATGTGTGGGGTGCCATCGCTAGGCGTGGACCAGGATGCATCGTCATTTTTGAAGGTAAAATAAGTCACACGCTTTTGCCTTAAGCACTGTACTGTACTAGTGTGCAGTTTTTTGAGCACTTTTCTTTTCTTGTTATAGGAATCATGAATAAAGATTTTTTCCAAGAGCAAATTGTGCCTGAGATTGTGGAATACATCACACGTGAGTTCCCATATGGTCACCGTTTCTACCAGGAGAACGATCCGAAGCACACCGCATCAACAGCGCATATTCTTGAGTGCGGTATCAACTGGGTGAAGACACCAGCGGAGTAAGTGCTGTAACCGTGTCTCCTTTTTCCCACTGTTTTTACTGTGCATCTCTTTAACTAATTGTCCTTTTTTTCCCCCTCCAATGACAGATCGCCAGACTTCAATCCTATCGAAAAGGTCTGGCATCAGCTGAAGGATCATATCCGAAAAGTCGTGAAACCCTACAAAAAGGATGAGTTGGCGCAAGGCATAATGAGTTTTTGGAACGATGTACTCACTGTGGAACGATGCAATAAATATATTGACCATATTGTGACTGTGTTGCCCATTGTGATCAAGCATAATGGGCAAGCATCATGAAGGTAGTATGGTATAGTATTGTACTGTAGTATGGTAAGTACAGGCACACCAAGTACAGTACTGTATGATACAGGTAAGTATGGCACAGATTTTTTCTTTCCTTAGAGAGCAGCACTAGCCATCTGGTTACAAAGTATTTAACAGTAGTCACAGTATACAGTAGTTCCAGTATAGACTAGTTTGACAGTACTAACTGCATACTGTAGTCCAATATGGAGTAGCTATTCAGTACACAATGCCATAATATGCACCTAACTGCACAATTTTTTTCTTTCCTGAGAGAGCAGCACTAGCCATCTGGTTGCAAAGTACTTAACAGTAGTTACAGTATACAGTAGTTACAGTATAGACTAGTTTGACAGTACTAACTGCATACTGTAGTCAATATGGAGTAGCTATACTGTACACAATGCCATAATATGCACATAACGGCACTCATTTTTCTTTTCTTGTCTTTTCAGAGAAAAAAGGATGGAAAGGGGGGGGGGGGGGTATCATGTGTACATTGTGTAAACTGTGTGTACAGTAAAGTGTATCTAAAGTCCAGTCATGATTTACACAAACCTCCCCTCTCTCAATGAACTACACTGGCGACACACTTTATTCGAGCTCGGCTAGTCCCACGAATTCGGGTATACCCGGGTGTAATGAGGTTTGTGACTGTTTTCTGCCCGAGTGCATTGAGTTATTTTCCGGCAGGGATTGAAGCATTTTATTCCCGTTGGCTGCAATACTGCACACTACATATATATATACTGCATTACAATTCATGAATTTATGCCATCTGGTAGACACGCGAAGCATTGCAGCCTATTAAATCCTAATCATTATCATTTAATAGATCAGCCGCCCATCAGCCAGGCATGAACCCAGGCTGGGAAGGCAAATGCAACGGGGCTTGTCAGAGGTGAGGAGCGGCGCATTCCAGGTATCTGCCAGGTACATACCGGGTATTTGCTCGAATAAAGTGTGTCGGTGCAGTACACAGAATGAGGAAGAAGATAAAGACGGCAAATGTTATATTATTATATATATTATTATATATTATATATTATTAATTAATATTATTATCAATGTGCATTAGTCATGATTATCCACCGGCCCTCAATGTTCAACTGAAAGAAGAACTGAATAAAGACTGCATTTTGTATTATTCATGATTATTTGTATATTTGTATTTTTTGTTCCTGATAAAATAAAATAAATATTTCTTTACATTCATGATAATCATAATCATAGACATACACCAAAGAAAAAGAAAAAATGACAAAAATTGGCAATTTACTGCATCAAAAACATGAATCAGATTATGTTTTTTTTAACTCTCAATTTCACAGTGCTGTGCAAATCAGATTTACATATCAAATTCGAGAAGGGATTACCACAAGCATTATTGTAAACAAAGCCTCAAAGGGTTGGGGGGGTGGATGGGTGAGTCATGCGCAGTAATCATCAGCTAGCTCCCTTCCCAAAGAGGATTACAGAGAGGTGACTCAAAGCCAACAATAGGAAAATGAATGAATGGTTTTGTAGAGGTGTCGATAAGAGGTTCAAATCCTTGAGCGAGCCTTGTGTGTGTGTGCGTGGGGGAGGGGGGTACAGGGTACAGCTGCATGAAGGATTAGCTGTACTGTAGTTCAAGACATGACATATTTTCAACAGGCAGGTCATCATAATAATTTGATCCCCACGCCCCCAAATACATAAAAGTCACACAAATCAATCATGTGCAGTCAAACGCACAGTGTCGCAGTCAAAAGCTACAGCACAGATTGAATATCGTAATGTCAAGATGGTTGAGGCAGGAACATGTTCATTCATGTTGAGAAAATAATAATAAAAAATGACGAGAAAAAAAAAAAAAATTTTGGTCACTCTTGAACTTCGCAAGCAATTCACGCATGCGCAGTAATAATCAACTACAGCTCCCTTCCCAAAGAGGATTACACGCAGGCGCAGAAAGGTGGCTCAAAGCCAACAATAGGAAAATTAAAATATTTTTTTTTTGGTCACTCTTGAACTTTTTTTCCCCCAATGAGCATTAATAATCAACACAGAAGAATACAGTAAATCAAAACTGAACTTTATACATGTACATGCAGGAATATGATGACAGGAATGTGATTGAAACCAGAAAGCCATCCGTTCAAAGGAATGGCGTGGGAGACGTGTTCTGTAGATAAGAAGTTGAAATACTGCAGTGCAGTACATTATCCTGTGTGTATGTGCGGGGGCGAGTGAGGGAAGAGCGCTATATATGCCGAAATGTTACAGTACACGCATATGCGTTTCAACAATGTTCAAATGAGACATACATGCATGTATAAATATGCAAATTTACAATTACTGCTCGCACACGCAGACTGTGTACTGACGTAGGTTGAACTGCTACAGTATTAGACTTTGAAGACAACAGCTCGCGAACGCCCACATGAGTTTTTAGACGGTATTGCAGTATTGCAGACAGCGCTAAGAATATGCTAATATTACGAGCGCTAAAATACAGGAAGATATTCCGGGGGAAAAAAATATACTGCATCTGCCCGCGGTTATCAGAGTTGCGCCGCTACCGCCGCATTAGGATAAAGGCGGCCGCCACTGTAGATGGGTAGTAATTGGCTCTATTCCAGACAGCCAGGAAATGAGAGTTAACCACACACGCCACTACCACCAGAAGTTATTTTGCTTCAGGCAGCTATAGCTGCAAACATAAATTAAGCCCGCAGACTAACCACCTGAGGGTATCTCTCTCTGCAAGCAGCTACAGTTGCAAACGTGTACAAACCCCTCAGGCTAAGATTACCTGAAGTTATTTTGTTGCCTTCAGCTACTGTTGTTTACTTGTAGCAGCTTGCAATTTGGTGAACGTGATTGCACTATTTAGTACTATTTCACTCTCTCCACCAGGCTACAATGCATTTTATCTGCACTATACTGTATGTACATTGTGTCCCCCTGTACTTTACTGTGTCTATAAGGCCAATTTTTTTTAAAATAAGTTTTGTGTTACACTACGAAATTTCCCTTTCCTCAGGATTGATCAGCGAGTGCACACTATTAGGGGCTTCTCTGGCTTAGAACCCTGCTTTACTCTATATTATTCCCCTTGTGCACCCATCTCTCCCCCCTTGATCACACAGAGATTGAGCGGGTGTCTCTCTGCTTCCATATGTGGTGCCACTGTTGATTGAAAATGCCGATAAATCGAATACATTTTGAAGGGTGCTCATTAATTTTATTAGCCAAAAGGGATTGTTTAGCATTTCGGTGATTCCTCCTCCTGTTCTGCCTATATGACTCCACTGCCAGTCCATTTTCATGGGGTCACGCTTCTGTTCATAATTAGGCATTCATTGACACAGAAGAGGCTGGGAACTTCATGGATCACCCATTCGTGCAGTCCCATGCCATTCCACTTCGACGGAAGAAGGATCCACTGGCAGTAGAAGCCATTGACGGGCGACCTCTGGGCCCGGGGACCATCTCCCGGGAAACACCAACCGTACAAGTCTCTGTGGGCAACTACCATCATAAGACATTCCAGTTCCACATCATACCTTCTGCTACAGTAATCTTGGGCTTTGCATTGTAACGGAGAGCTCACCACAAACAGGACATGACCGTGAGGCCGAGGTGGGAATTGAATAAACCGACCTCCAGCCACGTGAGCACGACCGGAGTGCAGATTGGTCGTCATTAGCCGGGTCATGATTGGTGAGGTATGGATCATCGTAGGTACTAGCTGGGGTCAGGGGTCGGAGAGGTGCGGATCATCGAAGCTACTTGCCGTGGTCAGGGGTTGGAGAGGTGTGGATCATCGTAAGTACTTGCCGTGGTCAGGAGCGGAGATGATCGGGGCCCAGGTACAAGCCAAGATCAGACAAGGAATGAAACAAGAACTGTGGATACAAGTTATAAGACACGGAGGCATAGATTGCAATAAGCACTTCATATGCAATGAAGTCTTATGCTCAGCCAATTTGCCAGAGGGCTGGCTGAGCATATAAAGGAGGTTAGACCAATGAGCTGCAGGCAGGTATAGGGAGTACTGCCCACTAGGAAGCAGCTGCCCAATGGTAGACAGGGCAGAATTAGGTCACAGGTGCAGGTGATCCGAGATCAGTGGGGATTAACCCCTCGTGTGCTCCTTGTGACGCGGCATGGTGCATCACCTGTGTCCTCATCGGGCGGGACACGGGGGCAGGGTCTAAGCCCAAACCTGAATGTACTCCTGTGTCTGGCAGCAGGGCGTCTGTGGGCAGCCTCCCTGGTCTGCAGTGCATCGCCAGTGTCATCACAGTGACGGGACCTAACACTGATCCTTCAGTACCCCCCCTTAAGGAGCGACCTCCGAGAGTCTCAAGGATGGCTTCAGGGGGTACTTAGCATGAAAGGCCCGCACGAGTATGGGGGCATGTAGTTGATGCCGGGGAATCCAGGATCACTCCTCGGGTCCAAAACCCCTCCAATGTACCAGGTACTGGAGAGCTGCCCTGCTGACCCTGGTGTCCAGTACAGATTGTACCTCAAGTTCTTGTCGCCCCTCTATGATAAGGGGCCCAGGAGGCAAAGCTGGGACAGGGAAACGAGAGTCCTGGATATGCGGTTTTAGTAGCGAGGTGTGGAACACCGAAGAGATTCTCATGGAGGGTGGTAGACGGAAGCGGTAGGTCACAGGGTTGATCCTCTCCTCGACGGTGAATGGGCAGATAAATCTCGGTGCCAATTTTGCTGTAGGCACCTTAAGGCAAATGCTCCTGGTGGATAGCCACACCTTCTCCCTTGGACTGTACACCGGGGTTCTCCGTCGATGCCGGTCCGGTCATCTCTTATTCATGGAAGTTGCTCGCCTGAGATTTCCCTGAATCCTTTCCCATGAATTCTGCAACTGTAGTATCCTGTTGTCCGTTGCCGACACCCCAGATCTGGGTGCTGTAATGGGGAGGGGAGACGGGTGAAAGCCATAATTGACGAAGAAGGGTGACACCATAGTAGATTCGCTGCGTGAATTGTTGTGCGCGAACTTGGCCCAGGGTGAAAGATCTGTCCAGTTGTCCTGGGTGTAGAGCATCGAATAAACTGTTCAAAGATTGATTGGTCAGTTCAGTCTGGCCATTGGTCTGTGGATGGTAACCAGAGCAAAAATGAAGTGAGATCCCCAATTGCTGACAGAAGGCCCACCAAAATATAGAAATAAATTGGGACTCCCGATCTGAGAAAATAACCTGGGGTACTCCATGGAGACGAAAAATCTCCTTAATGGACTCTGATCATTTGGGATAGTATGTCAGAATAGTCCCAGAACATTAGGCATCTGTACTGTATGTCCGATTTTAAGGCAGAAAGTTGAAAAAAAGGGAAAAAATTATCCATTCCACAGTTTCACACTTGCTGAGACTGTGGGATAGAAACTCCAGGCCAGAGATTAATGGTGCTGGTTTACCTCACCTGCTCTCCTAATTACTAGAACAGGTATTTAGAGCAGAGGGTTGCTTTTTCAGTCTCTCTCACCTAGAGTCTGGAGACTGGGAGGAAAACTGCTGCTCCCCAGTATCCAGTTTGGGGTAGATGCCCCCCCCTACCCCACGTGTTGCAGCCTCTGAGGATCTAATGGGACGCTGTCCCCATCTCACAGTTACTCAATGTTATTATACCCGTTTGTTATTTAAAGTTGGTAACTAGCTTAGCCAACCCATATTGCACATAGGGATATGTATGTGAGTTAGAATCCTGACAGGAGTAGGTGTTCCTTTTAAGAGTTTGTTTAACTTAAAGCGACGGTGTTTAAAAATGTGTAGTGTCACTAATGGAAGAATAAACTGCTGAAGGTTGAGGGCTGAGTGACCCTTGTGTGTATACACGTTTGTCCCCCTTTTATACAAACCTAACCCTTAGAAGACTGTGTCGCGAAAAGCCTGGGCAAGCGGCAGCGCTACATAAAGGGACCAGTTTGCCACAGTGTGTTTTAAATATGGACGTTTTCAATTTATGCCAAATTTTAAATATATATTTATATATATATATATATATATATAAAACATACACAGAAAACGAATACCGCATACACTACCAATAAATATTGCAATGTCAAAACCTACCTAAATCAGAAAAATATATCTGAAAAAGTTGTAACAGAAAAAATAAAAACTGTAGGTGGTGCTAGAGGAAAAAATGAATATGGAAAAAAAAAAAGAAAACCTCTAAAGGAGCACTCAGACAAATGTTTTCAAAAATAGAAGAGGTACTTTAATTAAATCAAAAAAATAACAGACATACAAACAACTAACTGAAGAGCCTGCCTGACTAAAAAATAAGAAAAATAAGTGGACAAAAAACAAAGAAATATACTAAGACACAATATAATAGACCCAAAAATATGGAAGATGATATCCTCAAAATACTAGCTCACTGAGGGAACCGAAATTCCCGCAATGAAGCAAAACAGACCGGCCGGTCACCATATGTATAATAGGCTTAAAGATATCATAGGTCTACAAAAATAAACATGCAAAAATACACAAAAAACAACATAAGTGCTGTACTAATGGCAGTATGAATGTAAATTACAAAATATAAACCTATTGCCACACAGATAATACTATAGCAAGGGAGACCTATAAATGAGTTCATTTAGTGACCCAAATACATAAATGAAAGCAAATGGGAAAAAGGAAAATGGGATGAAAAATGATACTCAGCTCCTTGGTACAATTGTACTGCAATCATAGGTCAGCACACATGCATACACATACACATGCACACACATAGACATACACACACACACACACACACACACACACACACACACACACACACACACATGCATACACATACACATGCACACACATAGACATACACCCACACACTCACACACACACACACACATGCATACACATACACATGCACACACATAGACATACACCCACGCACACACACACACACACACATGCATACACATACACACACACATGCACACACAGAGGAGACATGGATCGGGGCAGAAGGGGGGACAGAGCTTAAGGGGGCGGACCTGGGCCGGCCGCGTCATTGGCAGGGGGCGATCCAGTGACGTATCGGAGCTAGTTCGCCCTAATTGGGCGAACGGCTCACGTGACCGGCCTGTGTCGGCGGTAAGCGGGGGAATTTAAAATTCCCCCAAGTACCCGCGGCACCCAACACAGCATTTGGGGGTATACCACAAGGATCGTGTGTACCCCCAGATACCCTCCCTACCCCCCAGCACAGCACCCTATGCTCCATACTCCTCTCCTGTCTCATTTGGGGAAGGAGCCCCACAGACCCTATTCCGTATTGGGATCATTTGGTTACCCCCCCCATCCATCTATCTCCCCCCCCCATCTCGCCCTCCCCCCCATCTCGCCATCTCTCCCCCGCCCCCCCATCTCACCCTACCTCCCCCCCCATCTCGCCCTCTCTCCCCCCACCCTGCACGGATCCACCCCCCTGTCAAGGAAAAAACCCTGCGTAATCAAATTAACGACACTCCATGGTCTCTCCGCGTTTGCCGGCCAGGGTGGATAACACGCGTGCCGTGGGCAAAAGTGTTTTTTTACCAACGCCGCGGGCCAGTGATCGGCCCGTCTTCCCTGACGGGCAAGTGCCACAGCCTGTGCTTCGCCTGGCATGGATATCTCCGCCGGCCAAGAGCTGGCCCCCCTTGAATATTCGGCCCCCCCTGGAATATTCTGGCCCCCCCTGGAATAAACTGCCTCCCCTGGAATGAACTGGCCCCCCCGTGGAATAAGATGCCCCCCTGGAATAAACTCCCCCCCCCTGTAATAAGCTGCCCCCCTGGAATAAGCACCCCCCCCCCCTAGAATAAGCTGCCCCCCTGGAATAAAGTGTGGAGACACCACAAAACATGTACAAAAGAAACGTTTATGACAGTCATGATGGGGATGAGTAAACATGAGAATAGCAAAAAACTGCAACTTGCCATCTTTTCCTGGAAACCTGGAACTCGCCATATTATGGCACATATTGGTGTGTTCCAGCGATTCGGAGCTTCTGAAATACCACGCTATATTAGCATGGCGAGTTCCAGGTTCTCGCCACGAGTTTGGCGACTTTTACACCTCTGAAAAAATTTCTGGCCACTTTTAAAAATTGCGCCATTTTCTCCCGAGTTTAAGGATTTCTGGCTATTTTTTTCGCCAGAAGATGGCGCTATTTCCTTATCTATGCTCTCTGCATAAGCCCCTATGTCTTTTTACCTATTCATTTACTTAACCATTCAATATACCATCAAATTCTCTATTTTTTTATCAACTGTTATAAAATATTCTTTATTGTCTATATTTTTTCTGCAAACACTGATAGACAACACTGACACGAAATTTACCTTGGCCAATTACAATCATTATGGCTCGTTATATTCACACAGATGTATTTATTTATTCAACCAATTAGAAATCTTATGTGGGTATTTAAACAGTGTTTGGTGTTGCAGTAATTATCTCTGATGAAGCCACAGCCAGTGGTTAAACGTGTTAGATTTACTTTGATTCTGACCCATAGTTGAATGGGAGATTTCACCAGTCTTAGAAGCTCTATTGCATAGCACCCATACACCAACCCACAGAGTTGAGATTGACTTCCAGCAAAGTGACATTACTTCCTGGATCTCCAAACAGCAAGAACGCCATCCCGCTTAACAGTGCCAAATCAGAGGACACCAATGAAGTAGATCCAGGGGTCACTTTCTTCACAGAAGGTCTGTCAGGAATGTGGATGCACTCAATTCCAATTTTCAGCTTGCTCCAAGAATTCCAGACATTTGGGTGGATGGGACACAGCAGACTAGGCTCAGAGTGAGAGAGATCCCACTCTCCATACAAGGCGACAATCTTATTTCAATTGTAAGTTCTTTCCATCACCATTTTTTTTAGTGTGCTTTATAAAGGATTATGATGCCATGTTATTGCGCTCTTTTATTTTTGTCTTGAAGTACAGTATCATGGCAAGGAAAATTGCTATATATAGACAGATATTTACACGGTGAACCAAGAGTGATCAAAAAAGATTATCCATATCTGCACTCAGCCAAAAAATTCCTAAAACAATAAAGTAGACAGATAGTCTTCAAATAATGTTGGTTTTAATTGGTGTCAATACACGTGGGCTATATATCAAAAATCTATCTGATATGACTGAGAACCAAAAACTATGGGGTCACAACAAAATGTCTAAAAAACATAAAAAAATAAAATGTTATTAACCAAATAGACTCACTAAGTGCAACAAATATACATGCAGTGTCAATTGTTAAAAATCCCCGGTGGTGGGATACAACCTTGAGATACTCCACTTACAATTTTATCTCAGCCTGAAAATGTTCAATTTCTGACAACTCTCTGTTGTCTATCCTTCATCCTGTTTTCAATCCACACACACATATTTTTACCCAGACTATTTTCCTTTATTTTGTATGTAACCCTTTTATCCTACCCCCCCCCCTATGTGAGATTGGGGGGGGGGGCAACTCTCCTTCTCTGGTTACTTCAGGTGTAATGGTGCTGGAACCTGCTGGTAACGGGAGGGCTGAGGGCTCCGTGGTGGTGTGGGGAGAACCAGGACAGGGACAGGGGACAGATTACCTTGTTTCTCCAGATGGTGCAGTGCCTCCAGCCAGTAAGGACCCTCTGGGGTCTTCAGAGGATGGACCCTCACTGACACTCCTCATACCCAGAGACATGAAGCCACACAGCAATGTCTTTTCTTGATGGCTTTATTGGTGGCAGCTCCAACACAGAGAATCAGTGGTAGCATATCTCTCATTCCTATGCCTGCACAGCATGATATTCTCCCCCCCCTTCCCCTCAGCATTGGAGGAAGGGAGAGACAGCTTTCTTCATGTGTTGTCTCCTCTCTATCTCAGCTCACACTCTTGTTGACTAACTGAATAACTGACACACTAATTTAGGAGGCATGTCCCAATTTGAACATCTCAGGGGAATGGCTCTAACTTTGACTCATTACAAGCCAAAGCCGGATACAGATTGGCCCACACACAGCAGGGGGCGTTCCAACCAATATCCACCTCTTTGATTGACAACCTCAGAGTTGCAAGGCCCGCCCTCGAATATTACTACAACATTCAAGGCTGAAATACACATACAGGCCTAAAACTGGATTTAACCTTTCCACTGCCTGCACTAACAGGACTGACAGAGGAAAGGTCCAGAAGCAGAAGTAACTGCCGGGAGGCCATGTTACATGTACATTAACCTTTAGTGTGACACTGTATCAAAAGCCTTTGAAAAATGTAAGTAGACCCCATTAACTGCATTAACCTGGTCTAAATTCCGATTTACATCCTTAAAGAGGTAACATGGTCTCATATGAAATAAATTACTATAAACAATATTATATTGGTTCAACAAAGACTTTCTTAATTTTAGAAAAGCAGATTTTAATAAACTAAGGATTGATCTACAAGGAATATATTAGGATCACATTTTTGCTGGAAAAATGTGGAAGATAAACGGGCAGTCTTTAAACATTGTTAGATAAGAACACTTATTAGTGTATACTTTTGGGGAATAAATATAAAATACAGAAGTGTAAACCAATACAGCTAAATAAACAGGTAGGGGAAGAAATGAAAAGGAGGAGGCAGGCATTTAGGTTCTTAAAGTAAAAAGGGATGGAGGCATCATATAAGAATTACAAGGAACGCACCAAAATTTGCAAAAGGGCAATCATATTAGCAAAAATTGAAAATAAAAAAAGAATTGCAGTAAAAAGTAAGATCAACCTTGTAAAGTTCTTCAAACACATTAATAACAAAAAGATTAGAAAAAAGAATGTAGGATACTTTCAGAGTGAGATGGTCAGGCAAATTATTGGAGATAACAAGAAGGCAGAGGTATTAGATATATAATTTACCTCTGTTTTTACCAAGAAGTAATTGTAAAAATACTGCCACAGGAGGAAGCCACATTCACAATATTAAAAAATAATTGGTTAACATAGGAAGAAATGCAAAGGTTGCTTGTTACAATTAAGGTAAATAAAGCACCTGGCCCCAATGGAATTCTTAAGGAGTTAAGATCTATAATAGCCAAACTGTTATCTTTAATACTCAAGGACTCCATTTCCAAAGGCTAATCGTATTACTGTAGTTTATTTTGAGGAGGTAAGAAAAGCAGAGACAAATGGAGCACAGCAAAGATTCACAAAAAAATGTCAGGATCCTGGGAAACTCTAGATGTACTTAATTAGTTCTACAGCTCGCAAAAAAAACAGACAAACGCACCTACGCGTTTCGTGCAGGACACACTTTATCAAGGTTTATCATCTAGAGTTGCCCAGGATCCTGAATTTTTTTTGTGAATCTCAGCTTTGCTACGTTTTTCTCTGCTTTTCTGGATTTCACCCTTCAACAGGTTACACGCCCTGGGTATGCTGGATGGTCGTGTGTGAGCTGACAGGTAATAGGCATAGTCCCTTTATGTTTCCTAGCTCTGCATTTGTATATCTTGCCTTATTGAGAGTCTGATTAGGTGCCACATACTGTGGGAGGTATATGTATACCACTAGGCATCTTCACTATCTCAGTGGCACTTTTATTATGGACTGTAATATTGAGGACATTACCATGTTTACCTGAATCATAAAGACTTAAATAAAGACACTATTTTGCGACAGAGTTTCCATGTGATTTTGAGCATCATATCTCACTGTACAACACCTCTTTAATGAGGTAAATCAGAATTTAGACCAGGCTAATGCAGTTGATAGGTCCTACTTACATTTTTCAAAGGCTTTTGATATATTGTCACACTAAAGGTTAATGTACAAAATAAAAGAAATTAGTCTGGGTAAATAGAGTGACCAATGGGCTTTTAATATATATGCCCAATGAGACAACATCTAGTTTATACACATGTCTATCCGGAATCACCATTCATACTGTGATCCTTTGACTATGTCCTAGAGCCAGCTTATAACAGGTCTTATTTACACGACATATCACGTATTTAGAAGTCTCATATATACCATGTAGTATCTATGATCTCGAAGCAGGACATGGAACCAACATGATGCACACATCATTGGTCACTCTATTTAGGAAGAAATATGTGTGACCAAACATGGTATCTGGTTTTCGATTTTAGACTAATTTTAGTCATTGTAGTAATAGTATTTATTATAGTGGGACATGGATTACAATATATTGTACAGTGATGCACACATCATATCACATGTTTGTTGTTTAATATATTGGTTTTTGTATGGTTGCTGTGAGCGTTTTGCGTCCTTATGCTGGAGCGGGTCCCTCTGTAAATAAGATCAAGCATATATTTCAACGCATGCAAATCTGCTTTAATGCGATCACATTTTATAGCCCCCCCACATGGCTCTATCGGCTAGGTGCCTTGCTTTATGAAGTTCTGGCATTTGTAATCTTAGATCCTCAATCAGATCTGTAAGGGCACATCCCCATATGGGTGCGATTATGCACATAATAGGGTTAGCTCTTGAGTAACACTATGCTTGCGCTATATATATACATTCTGCACATTGAGCTGCTTGGGCATGTTCGCGCATGCGCGAACCGCCATTATAGATAAACTATGCACTATGCGGGCCACCGTAGTTGGGCTAACTATGCATTAGGCTGAGAGGCAATATGGTGATGCGTTTCAGCAGCGTGTTGCGGGTCACGACACAGAGAGATAGGATGAGTCCGCGCATGTGCGATTATGCCTGGTCAGACCATTGAGGCCACCGTAGTTTAAAGGGAGGTTTGTGTAAATCCAAGATGGCGATGCGTTCCAGCGGATGTATGCGTGTCACAGCGGCGCGGTTTCGCGGGCAATGTTGTGCCTACACGGGTGAGTTTGATTTAATTTTGATTTGTTTGGGTATATAAGGTGGTGGATTAGCATTCACTTATTGCACGTCCCTGAGGAAGGTCACGTTGAGTGTACCGAAACGTTGGAGGTGGTGCCATGTTACTTTGATTACATCTGCATTGGAATCACTAAGACTGTGTGCTGTCTCGTTTTTTCCGGACTCCAATCTGGTAAATTCTACTTTTATATATATATATATATATATATATATATACAGTATATATATATATATATATATATATATATATATATATTAATGCATTTAATGGGGCCTATATTTTACAAAAAAAAAGCTGTGTGTGCTGTGCACGCGCATAGTAAGTGAAACTTCTTTGACTTTTGTCACAGAAATTGTATTTGTGTTGGTGATGTTTTAATTAAAAATCAAAATACAGTTGATGTTGAACAGTAATAATTACAAAAAATTACAAAAAACAACCCAAGTTCATGTCCTCATTCAGGCCTTTGGGGGCCATAGAATCCAGTCTGTGAATCATCCTCGCCTCAAGCTGGAACAAAAGCCTGTGTCTATTTCCTCCCCTGGCTGGAGTATGGGCTTGTACAACGGGCATACAACGAAAGGTGGCCAAGCTGTGCTGTTTAAGCTTAAAGTGCCTTGCCACTGGTAACAATTTAAGATCATCAGAATTGGTGGGGTCAGCAAAGGCCTTGCGTATTGTGGAACAATGCATTGCTATTCGTTCCTTAAGCATACGCGATGTCTTGCCCACGTAAACAAGCCCACAGGGGCATTTGATAATGTAGACTACAAATTTCGAGTCACAATTGAGAAAATCCACAATTTTGATTGGATAACCTTTATGCGGATGCATAAAAGTGTTGCCCAGCATTAAATACTGGCAATTTACATAACCTCTGCACTTGTGCACCCCCGGAGCCTTTGTGAGCCAGGTCGTTTTCGCTGCATATTTATCCACTGGGTCCGCCTTTATGAGGTAATCCCCCACATTCCGACCCCGCCGATAGCAAAAGAGGGGTGGGGACTCAAAATGTTTTCTGATACGTTTATCATTCGCCAAAATGTGCCAATTTTGCTTTATACTGCGTTGTATCTGGCTTGAGGCAGTACTATATGTTGTTACTATGTGAAACCGATCATTTTCCTTGGTTGTCACCGTAGGTTTCAGTAGATCCCCCCTTGCCGGTAAACGTGCTTTGGCTAATGCTTGATCAATTTCTGTCCGATCGTAGCCCCTCACTCTGAAGCGATCTGCCATTTTCTGTAAAGCTGCTTCAACATACGTAGGATAGCTTGTAATTCTCCGTACCTGGAGCATTTGTGAAAAGTGGAGTCCCCTCTTGAGAGGGGGAAGATGATGACTCTGAGCGTCTAAGAGAGTATTCTTATCTGTGTCCTTGGTATGTATTCTAGTACACAATACATTATTTTCCTTATATACCATGGTATCCAGGAACACTATATTAGTGGCACTGTACTGGTACGTGAAGCGTATGTTTGATGGTATGAGATTCACATAATGAATAAATTCCAACAGATCATGTTTGCCCCCACCACACAGGAGGAACACATCATCAATGAATCTAGCATAATATAAAATAGACTTAGCGTGTGGAGCATCATGTAGAAGGTGTGTCTGCTCATATGTGTCCATATAGATATTCGCTTAAGATGGGGCCATATTGGACCCCATAGCAGTTCCCATGAGTTGGAGATAGTACGTCCGTTCGAATCTGAAGTAATTCTTATGTAATATAAGATCTATCAGAGTCATAAGGAACTCTGATGGAGGACCATCTCCTTGGCCGGTACAATGTAGATGGCTCCTCACAGCTTCCATCTCCTCCTGGTGGGGGATGTTAGTGTACAAGCTTGACACGTCAAGTGTCGCAAGCAAGACATCTGTTAAATCCAATGATAGTGCTGACAGTTTAGTTATGAAGTTCGTAGTATCTTTAATATATGATGACATCTGTAGGACCATAGGCTGTAGGTGAAAATCAACAAACTGTGACAATGGGTGGCATAGTGATGACCGCGCCGAGATTATTGGTCTACCCGGCGGGGCTATGAGAGACTTATGTACCTTAGGCAAGGTGTAGAGTACGGGCATAATTGGAAAGTCATTGGTCAAGAATTTAGTCAAATCCTCTGAGATCCAGCCATTATTTTGTGCAATTGTGATAATTGAATCCACCTCACGCTTATATACCGCTGTGGGATCTGCGGTTAGCTTTTTATAATGGTCCTGGTGGGCGAGTTGACCCAAAATCTCATTGTGGTAATAGGAGTATGGCATTATTACAATGCCTCCCCCTTTGTCCGCAGGCTTGATGATAATTTCCCTTCTGTTGTTAAGGGATCTTAATGCCAGACGCTCACTCTTGGTGAGATTGTGATAGCTAATCTGACGGTTCATAACTCGTGGTTTAGTATTTGATTCAACCAGTCCCATGAAGGTGGAAATGCTATGATTGGTAATTTGCAGATAAAAAACACTGGGTCTGAATTTCTTAGTATCCGAATAGACGCTCAATCCTCTGCCAGTGGTAGCAGACTCATCTCTCTTGCAGAAAAAGTCTTTCAATTTCAGCTGACGGTGCATCCTGTATAGGTCTACTTCCCAGTCAAAGGGCTGTTGTGCGTTAGTGGGAACAAAAGAGAGCCCTTTATGGAGTACCGCCACCTCTGCCGGGGTGAGGGTATAGTCCGATAAATTAAAGATTACCGATTCTGTGTTCTTCCCCTTGCCCCTTTCGTCTTCAACTCTCGTGGTAGAGACCTTTGATTTCCAACCGCCCCTCCGGATTGGTCCCCAGCGTCTGAATCTGGTAACGGAGGTTTCTTGCCGAGATTCGGTAGTTTTGCTAAAAAAGGTTCAGTAGTGGTGTTGTCCTGGGTGTCAGATAGGTCCGTGTCACTGGTATTATATCTTGACCCTCCAAAAGCTGCCTTTCTGGATTTGGAATAGTATCTCCTTTGCCCTGGTCTACCCTGAGTGCTGTCACTAAGCCCCAAAAGACATCGATACACTTTGCGTTCTTTATAATCAGATTTGACCTGCTTCAATTTATCCCGTTTGTATTTGATAAGTTTGGCCCTGTGTAGGTCAACTGCGGTCTGGAGTTTATCAGTCCAATTAGTTGAAGAGTCTGATTCCAGAATGTGTCTGTGTTTGTCCTTGATGTCAGCAATGTCCTTTTTAATTTTCGTTATTTCCTTCGTGGACTGTTCAATAACCAGCAGGGTCAGGTCAAAGGAGCATTTATTTAAAATGGCCACCCACTTCTTACAGAATTCCGGATCCGTGCGTCCAATCGTAGGTTGGTTTTTTATCCGAAAACCACGGGGAAGGAGTTTCTCCTTGTGGTAATGAGATAGCGTTACAGCATGAAGGTAGAAATACACTTCTCTCTTCTTTAAACGTATTAAATCATTATAAACATCAGAGGGTTTCTCCGGTCCAAAAACAACATCAACTGATTCTGTATAGCGTATTTTGGCTACATCTGCATCCGTCTAGCCTAATGTTTCAGAAAGATCAGCAAATATTTCAGCTGCATCAGAAAAATCTTCCATATCTAACAGTCCTGTATTTTACATTAATTTTCATTCACCTGAGTGCTGTCTCCTTTTTGCTGCTATGCGGTAATGTATACTTTTATATATATATATACTTATATATATATATATACACAGTGGTCGACAAATCACCAAAAAATCTACTCGACGAACAAAAAAAATCTACTCGCCACCTAGTACCACACGTGTGCTGCTTGGGCCAATAGGAGCTCGCCACGATGTTAAATCCACTCGCCCAGGGCGTGCAAATGTATAGGTTTGTCGCACACTGTATATATATATATATATACATATATATATATATACATATATATATATATATATATATATATATATATATGTATATATATATATATACTGTACGTACTGCACCGACACACTTTATTCGAGCAAATACCCGGTATGTACCTGGCAGATACCTGGAATGCGCCGCTCCTCACCTCTGACAAGCCCCGTTGCATTTGCCTTCCCAGCCTGGGTTCATGCCTGGCTGATGGGCGGCTGATCTGTTAAATGATAATGATTAGGATTTAATAGGCTGCAATGCTTCGCGTGTCTACCAGATGGCATAAATTCATGAATTGTAATGCAGTATATATATATGTACTGTGCAGTATTGCAGCCAGCGGGAATAAAATGCTTCAATCCCTGCCGGAAAATAACTCAATGCACTCGGGCAGAAAACAGTCACAAACCTCAATACACCCGGGTATACCCGAATTCGTGGGACTAGCCGAGCTCGAATAAAGTGTGTCGCCAGTGTACATGTGACACAACTGATATTAGTCCAAACAATACTCCATCAATCACCTGGAGAAAGGTCCCGCACGTAGGACCGAAACGTTGGTTATGATGTCTTGATAATACAAAGCTTTTTGACTACCTTTTGGAGTGCTGCCTCTTGATATTCGTCTCAAACACGGTATCGTATTGCCTATTTATTCTCTATAGGATTTTCACCCATCATTTTGAATTTCCCGACGGAGTGCCTATTGTTCTTGTTTATTCGCTATATATATATATATATATATATATATATATATATATATACTGTACGTACACGTGACACAACTGACATTAGTCCAAACAATACTCCATCAATCAGTACATTTACTGATGTAAAAGCACGTTTGACCCTCAAACATTTAATCACAATATTCTCACCTTCATGAGTCTGGTCAAAAAAGAAACTAAAAAAAAAAAAAAAAAATTACGCGACCAGCTACTCCAATTTGTCAAAGGCTGAACAACAAGCACTTATAAAATTACAGAAGAATAAAGACATAATAATCAGATCAGCTGACAAGGGAGGGGAAATATGTGTCATGCCTTACACATACTATAGGAATGAAATACTAAAACAACTTAATATTTCCACTCATTACAAAACCCTCCCATCTGATCCCACAACCATTTACAAAAGGGAAATAGATTCAACAATACAATTGGGCATTTCAAATTTCTGGATAACATAAGAAACGGGCAAATTCTTAAAACCGGTTATCTCTGTCTTGTACATTTTACCTAAGATTCATAAATCTGTAACAGTACCACCCGGCAGACCCATCATATCTGCAAGAGGGTACCTCTGCCACCCAATCTCACAATTTATTGATTTCTATTTACAACCCATGGTGGCCAGGATGAAATCATATATCAAGGATGCCACTGATTTTATCAATCATATCGAGAAATTATCCTCCATCACCAGTGAGACCATTCTGGTCACCATGGATGTGGCTAGCCTCTACAAAATCATCAATCACGATGAGGGTGTGGAGGCTAGCAGGAACAACTTTAACAACTATACAGAACATGTGGGTCCGCCGCCGGACTTTCTGCTATTACTTATGGAAATAATTTTTCACAAAAATGTCTTTCAATTTGAAAAAACCCCACTTCTACTTACAATTAATGGGTACAGCTATGGGGTCTAACATGGCCCCTTCATACGCAAATCTTTTCATGGATTCATACGAACAAACACATACACTTAATGATAATCCATACAGTAAACTCATTACCACATACCTACGGTATATTGACGACGTGTTTGTCATCTGGGATGGCCCAGAAAATGAGTTATTATCATTTATTGATTATTTCAATCACATCCTATCCACTATCCAATTCACAGCTTGCTTTAGCAGGACAGAGGTAACTTTCCTAGACACAAATGTCTACAAACGGAACGACACACTATCAACTAGAATTTTTCACAAATTAACAGACAAAAAAACACTGTTGCTAGCTACAAGCAATCACCTATCTCCTTAATGTCAGACCTACCCTACTCACAGTTTTTGAGAATCATCAGAATTACTAGTGATCCACAGCAATTGGAGACAGCCCTAAATAAAATGGTACAATGTTTCATTGATAGAGGGTATGACAGCAAGAATGTTGCATCTGCATTATCCAAAGCCAGAGAACTGGATTGAAAAAGCCTCCTTAAAACCACCGATAAAAACAAACACGATAACCGCTTCAACATCAAAAGCACGTACAGCACAGCCTCAGGTTTCATCAAGAGCAGTATCATGAAACATTACCATATATTACAGCAAGACAACACCAACGGAACAAACTTCATGCATCCACCATGGTTCTGTTATAGACGGGGACGTAATCTGGGGGACTTCCTCACTCAGGCTGACCCAATAAACAAATATGCACCAAAACCTACATAGTTGCGGAGAACAGTGGGTGTCCATAAATACCATGGATGTGTAAACTGCCAACATCTTATATTGGGCAGTACGTAAACACATCCACACAATGGCAACAAAATAAAAATAAAAGACTACATGAACTGTGAGTCACGTTATGTGGTGTACATCATTAAATGTCCCTGTGGCCTGTATTATGTGGGAAAGACCATACGGATGCTTAAGGAAAGGTTGAGCCTGCACCGATCAACCATACGTAAAGCCTTGGCTGACATAGAGAACAAAGAAGACGTTAAACTCCAACCAGTCGCCAGACACTTTAAAGAGCAACAACACAGACTGTCCACACAACGCTGCATGCCAATCATGTAGGCCCATGTTCCAGCGAGAGGTTGAGACCGCAACAGAATACTGCTTATGCTAGAAGATAAATTGATCCATAGTCTCAACACATTCAGACCAAGAGGATTCAACTAGGATCTAAAATTGAGCTGCTTCGTATAATGCAAGCAACCGGTCCATTTCAGAGGATGATGACTGCTGACAACAGGAGCTGAACAACGCCCACAGCAGACTAGAATGGATGCAAGCGAGACAAAGGATCATAGACTCAAAACCTCCACTGACTTTTTTTATTTAATTCCTTTGTGATTTCCTGGGAACCTCAGCAGAGGTTCCAGATATAGGATATTGCTCAGCCTTTGTGGATCTAACATGGGTGTGGATTTGTTATAGTGTTGTTGACCATTGTTATACATTATGATATATTGCTTAATTCTTTCTTCCCAAGTACTGGATAGCAAGGATGGAGAATGACCCGGATCCAGTGGATTTGGAGGATCAACCTAACCATGTGATATCTGGCCAATACTTTGTAAAAAGGTAACAGACCATAATGCACGCTAGCGGTTTAACTATGATACCAAAAACATGCACTGTCCCAATTATCCAGGCTCTTTTTTGGAACATACGCTGCCAGGACAATTATGCATTCAGTTGGATGCATGCTTATTGGACAATATGTTTCTAGGACACTAATGAACTCAGTCAGACACATGCCAAGTAGTGGCACTATTTGCATTGCTCAGCAATGAATGCCTTCAGCCTGGGACAGTTCTACATGACAGTCTTAGGAGTCCATCCCTACTATTGTATATGTTACAACACAGAAGTGTTCAATGTATCCTTATGGCACATCATCAATATGTGTGTACAGTATGCTGTATTGTTCCCCACACACCATGTTTATGTGGGTTACCCTACCCTAACCACATAACTGGATTTGTTTATTGCACATTTGCTCTACATATACAAAATACTAAATGGCGCTCAAAACACTCTATCTGTGCAACAGTGCAGTAACAGTGCTAATATACAGTGAAATAACACAAAATACTCGTGCACAAAAATATGAAAAAAAGGACACTCAAACCCTTCACGGACTAGTTCCCACGTCCACACTCAAAGCAAAAACGAAATATCAGGGGAGCGTCAGTATCTGAAATAAAATAAATAAACTACCATAGTGCATAACGTTACAATAAAACATTGAGCAGGTAGAACTCCATAGGAATATGCTAGATTATGGATGATAAATCAAACATCAGTCATAAACCAGGAGGTTGGGAGAAAAAAGACCCAGTAGAGAGACACACAGCCAAGATGTTAAAATGCCAAAAAACACTTTATCCGACAATGATAAAAAATCAAGGCTTACAGGATACCAGATGGTATAAAGCGTTGGTTTTAGAGTGATCTTGATGCCGAGTCGCGACCTCGGGAAACCCCCTCACACAACCGCCTCATTCACTGGCTCCGTCCTTGCTGCTAGTCCACGCCGACACGTCACTTCCGGTTTGCACGCTGGTAGCTGGCGTCACCGGAGCTGCTGCTGCAGACTGTAGCTTGTCTCCCTCTAGGATCTCACGCTGAGGGTTACGCTCTACGCGTTTCGCCGTGCAAGTCGACGGCTTCGTCAGGAGTGCTTTAACCCTAAGAAGGCTATCTTTATATACCCTCCATTATTACATTGACCTTTTCTCCCATTGGTCTAAATGTAATTCGATCTAAATTGACTAAGTCACTAATTGCCCTTACATACAATTTAAATCGTACACAAAGTTTATACAATGAAATTAAAATACAATGTTTAATATAATCAATTAAAAAGACTTCATTATTTGCAAAACATTTGTGATAGTAAAACATATACTAAAATACATAAAACTATAGAAAAAACTATAGTATGAATACACAACCCCCACTGAACTTAGAGGATGCGGCGATTGTTGTATCTCCAAAGACAAAAGAAGGAAAATATTATCAGTACAGAGTATCAGTTTTTCACAGTCACATAATATAGCCAACTTTATACTTTTCAAGGGATCATAGATTTTAAAGGAAAGCATTTAACTCGAAATCAACATTTAAACCCAAAGGTACCAGTGATTTCAGAGTAAAGATCCAAAAACTCTCTCTTTTTTTCAAAGTAGTTATTCTATTTCCCCCTCTCCAGTGTGGTAGCACTTGCTCTAACACAGTGAATCTGAGACCTGATATATCACTGTTATGTTTTTGAATGAAATGGTTAGACAGATTATGTGTTGTTACACCTCTCCTTATGTTACCCACATGTTCCAGCACGCGTGTTTTTACTGGTCTTGAGGTTTGACCTACGTACTGTAGTCCACATGGGCAACATATAAGGTACACTACATGGTCTGATTTGCATGTTAACATTTGTTTAATCTGAAACCTTTCATTAGTGATATTTGATGAGAAACTAAATTTATCATCACATCTATATTTACATGCCAAACATGTTGTGCAGCCATAGAAACCTTTCGATTGTGTAAGCCACCTATTCCCATTTGATTGTACTTTTGGTAATGCACTAGGTGCCAATTTCTCTTTTAGAGATTTAGCTCTCCTAAAAATAACTGTAGGCCTCTCTGGGACAATGTCTCTTAATACAGGATCATTCTTGACAATATGCCAATGTTTGTGGATTATTTTTGATATTTTTTCAGACTGTCTATTGTAATTAGTACAAAATGAAAATTCAAAATTTTTATTAGGTACTTTTTGTTTTGTGTTGTACAATAGATCTTTTCTGTCTATATTCTCTGCTCTTACAAGAGCATCCTTAATGATCCTGTCATCATAGTTTTTTTCTTTAAACCTATTTTGAAGAAAGGCAGACTGTTGATGGAAATTATTATCATCTGAGCAGTTTCTCCTAATCCGCCTTATTTGTCCATATGGAATATTATGTAACCAGTTCGGATGGTGACAGCTCGTAGTTGATATATAGTTATTAATATCTACGCCTTTGAAAAATGTTTGTGTTTTTATCTGTCCCTCCTCAATGTAAATTTCCAAATCTAAAAAATTGACCTTTTGGTGACTATATTCACAATTAAATTGTAGATTCAGTACATTATCATTGAGGTATTCTATGAATTGAACAAGACTTTTTTCATCTCCCTTCCATATGAATATGATATCGTCTATATATCTACGCCATAGGCACAAATTTACACCCAGCTCCGCAATAGACCATATATGGTCCTCTTCCCATGCTCCCATGAGTAGGTTTGCGTAGCTAGGTGCAAATTTTGTGCCCATGGCAGTACCTTGTTTTTGTAGATAATAGATCCCCTCGAACATGAAGTAGTTGTGTTCTAAAATGAATTTTATGCCATCTAAAATAAAATTAGCCTGTTCATTAGGCATCTTTGGATCTTTGGCTAATGCTCTGTCAACTGCTTCATGTCCATCCCTATGATTGATACATGTGTATAACGAGGTGATATCACAGGTAACTAGAAACCATCCATCTTCCCAAATTTGATTATCCAAAATACGCAGGATATCAGTGGTATCTTTTAGGTAAGATGGAAGTTCTTTTACAAATTTTTGCAAATAGACATCTATATAGGCGGATAAATGGGAGGTTAAGGAATCTATGCCTGCAATGATTGGTCTTCCCGGGGGGTTGGCTATATTTTTGTGCAACTTAGGAAGATAGTAAAATATGGGCTTTACAGGATTATCTCTGTATAGGAAGTTGTATTCTTCTGTATTTATTACTTCATTCATTTTTCCCATATCTAACAGGATTTTTAGTTCTCTCTGAAATTCTACTGTAGGATCTTTTTTCAGAGGTAGGTATGTTTGACTATCACCTAAAATTCTTTGAGATTCTACAATATAATCCTTTCTATCTAAGATGGCCACTCCACCTCCTTTATCGGCTTGTTTTATAACTACCTGAGTGTCTTCCTGTAGAGTTTTTAAGGCCTTTCTTTCAATGTTACTTAGATTATTCTCAAATCTTTTTTCAGATTTGACTAACTTTTCAAAGTTATTTTGGACTAGTTGCGAGAAAACTTCTAGATTATTGCCCTTTACATGCTTTGGATAAAAAGTTGAAGGTAATTTAAGGCCTGAATGAACCAAAGTTTGTCCCATTTCAGAGGTTTTAGTTGTGCAAATTACATCTGCATCTTTCTCAAGATTGTCAGCTGTTCTTTGCTCAACTTCTTTTGACCTGAAGAATCTTTTGATAGTTAATTTTCTCAGGAACCTCTGAGCGTCTACAAAAAGGCCGAAGTTACTCGGACCCACTGTTGGAGCAAACTTTAAGCCCTTAGAGATTAGTGATTTTTCAGGGTCTGTAAGGATTTTTGAGCTAAGGTTAAAGATGTTATTTCCTATCTTTTGCTCTTTTTGAGATATTTCCTTTTCTTTTAAATATAGGAAAAGTCCTGAAAGAGATAATTGGAGAAATAAACAACAAAAAACTCCAAATAACCAGGCGAAAGTACAGATCAGTGTAAAGAAAACACCTAAAAGGACTATTAGTATAGACTTTGACTCTGAGGTAGAGATAGTGACTAATAATAGACAAGAACAGCGAGAAATTCAGAAAGATAAACTGTTTACTAAAAATGGCCCTAAAAATGGTAATAAGAAGGATTTTTTAGGGGAGGGTGCGTCCACCTCCTTTCAAAAAACGAACAAATATGCCCCACTGTTAAAAAGGGATCCTTCATCAGAAAGGAAAAGAGTAAGAACAGAAGAAAAAGGGGAAGAGGAAGAGAAAAAGAAATATCTCAAAAAGAGCAAAAGATAGGAAATAACATCTTTAACCTTAGCTCAAAAATCCTTACAGACCCTGAAAAATCACTAATCTCTAAGGGCTTAAAGTTTGCTCCAACAGTGGGTCCGAGTAACTTCGGCCTTTTTGTAGACGCTCAGAGGTTCCTGAGAAAATTAACTATCAAAAGATTCTTCAGGTCAAAAGAAGTTGAGCAAAGAACAGCTGACAATCTTGAGAAAGATGCAGATGTAATTTGCACAACTAAAACCTCTGAAATGGGACAAACTTTGGTTCATTCAGGCCTTAAATTACCTTCAACTTTTTATCCAAAGCATGTAAAAGGGCAATAATCTAGAAGTTTTCTCGCAACTAGTCCAAAATGACTTTGAAAAGTTAGTCAAATCTGAAAAAAGATTTGAGAATAATCTAAGTAACATTGAAAGAAAGGCCTTAAAAACTCTACAGGAAGACACTCAGGTAGTTATAAAACAAGCCGATAAAGGAGGTGGAGTGGCCATCTTAGATAGAAAGGATTATATTGTAGAATCTCAAAGAATTTTAGGTGATAGTCAAACATACCTACCTCAGAAAAAAGATCCTACAGTAGAATTTCAGAGAGAACTAAAAATCCTGTTAGATATGGGAAAAATGAATGAAGTAATAAATACAGAAGAATACAACTTCCTATACAGAGATAATCCTGTAAAGCCCATATTTTACTATCTTCCTAAGTTGCACAAAAATATAGCCAACCCCCCGGGAAGACCAATCATTGCAGGCATAGATTCCTTAACCTCCCATTTATCCGCCTATATAGATGTCTATTTGCAAAAATTTGTAAAAGAACTTCCATCTTACCTAAAAGATACCACTGATATCCTGCGTATTTTGGATAATCAAATTTGGGAAGATGGATGGTTTCTAGTTACCTGTGATATCACCTCGTTATACACATGTATCAATCATAGGGATGGACATGAAGCAGTTGACAGAGCATTAGCCAAAGATCCAAAGATGCCTAATGAACAGGCTAATTTTATTTTAGATGGCATAAAATTCATTTTAGAACACAACTACTTCATGTTCGAGGGGATCTATTATCTACAAAAACAAGGTACTGCCATGGGCACAAAATTTGCACCTAGCTACGCAAACCTACTCATGGGAGCATGGGAAGAGGACCATATATGGTCTATTGCGGAGCTGGGTGTAAATTTGTGCCTATGGCGTAGATATATAGACGATATCATATTCATATGGAAGGGAGATGAAAAAAGTCTTGTTCAATACATAGAATACCTCAATGATAATGTACTGAATCTACAATTTAATTGTGAATATAGTCACCAAAAGGTCAATTTTTTAGATTTGAAAATTTACATTGAGGAGGGACAGATAAAAACACAAACATTTTTCAAAGGCGTAGATATTAATAACTATATATCAACTACGAGCTGTCACCATCCGAACTGGTTACATAATATTCCATATGGACAAATAAGGCGGATTAGGAGAAACTGCTCAGATGATAATAATTTCCATCAACAGTCTGCCTTTCTTCAAAATAGGTTTAAAGAAAAAAACTATGATGACAGGATCATTAAGGATGCTCTTGTAAGAGCAGAGAATATAGACAGAAAAGATCTATTGTACAACACAAAACAAAAAGTACCTAATAAAAATTTTGAATTTTCATTTTGTACTAATTACAATAGACAGTCTGAAAAAATATCAAAAATAATCCACAAACATTGGCATATTGTCAAGAATGATCCTGTATTAAGAGACATTGTCCCAGAGAGGCCTACAGTTATTTTTAGGAGAGCTAAATCTCTAAAAGAGAAATTGGCACCTAGTGCATTACCAAAAGTACAATCAAATGGGAATAGGTGGCTTACACAATCGAAAGGTTTCTATGGCTGCACAACATGTTTGGCATGTAAATATAGATGTGATGATAAATTTAGTTTCTCATCAAATATCACTAATGAAAGGTTTCAGATTAAACAAATGTTAACATGCAAATCAGACCATGTAGTGTACCTTATATGTTGCCCATGTGGACTACAGTACGTAGGTCAAACCTCAAGACCAGTAAAAACACGCGTGCTGGAACATGTGGGTAACATAAGGAGAGGTGTAACAACACATAATCTGTCTAACCATTTCATTCAAAAACATAACAGTGATATATCAGGTCTCAGATTCACTGTGTTAGAGCAAGTGCTACCACACTGGAGAGGGGGAAATAGAATAACTACTTTGAAAAAAAGAGAGAGTTTTTGGATCTTTACTCTGAAATCACTGGTACCTTTGGGTTTAAATGTTGATTTCGAGTTAAATGCTTTCCTTTAAAATCTATGATCCCTTGAAAAGTATAAAGTTGGCTATATTATGTGACTGTGAAAAACTGATACTCTGTACTGATAATATTTTCCTTCTTTTGTCTTTGGAGATACAACAATCGCCGCATCCTCTAAGTTCAGTGGGGGTTGTGTATTCATACTATAGTTTTTTCTATAGTTTTATGTATTTTAGTATATGTTTTACTATCACAAATGTTTTGCAAATAATGAAGTCTTTTTAATTGATTATATTAAACATTGTATTTTAATTTCATTGTATAAACTTTGTGTACGATTTAAATTGTATGTAAGGGCAATTAGTGACTTAGTCAATTTAGATCGAATTACATTTAGACCAATGGGAGAAAAGGTCAATGTAATAATGGAGGGTATATAAAGATAGCCTTCTTAGGGTTAAAGCACTCCTGACGAAGCCGTCGACTTGCACGGCGAAACGCGTAGAGCGTAACCCTCAGCGTGAGATCCTAGAGGGAGACAAGCTACAGTCTGCAGCAGCAGCTCCGGTGACGCCAGCTACCAGCGTGCAAACCGGAAGTGACGTGTCGGCGTGGACTAACAGCAAGGACGGAGCCAGTGAATGAGGCGGTTGTGTGAGGGGGTTTCCCGAGGTCGCGACTCGGCATCAAGATCACTCTAAAACCAACGCTTTATACCATCTGGTATCCTGTAAGCCTTGATTTTTTATCATTGTCGGATAAAGTGTTTTTTGGCATTTTAACATCTTGGCTGTGTGTCTCTCTACTGGGTCTTTTTTCTCCCAACCTCCTGGTTTATGACTGATGTTTGATTTATCATCCATAATCTAGCATATTCCTATGGAGTTCTACCTGCTCAATGTTTTATTGTAACGTTATGCACTATGGTAGTTTATTTATTTTATTTCAGATACTGACGCTCCCCTGATATTTCGTTTTTACATTTGCTCTACATGTCAAATGTTTTTTGTTCCCTGCCATGTCTTTACCCCTTTGGGATTACTAGCTACACTCTCAGCGCATCAAATTTGTTACTGTGTATCAGCAGCAGATCATTTGCACATGCGCACTGTATTCAAGATGGCTGCCACTACAGGACTTGTTTCTTAGCAGCGCCATGTCCCTACAGTGGAAGCATGGCAGAGGAGCAGCTCTGCTTTGACTTAACTCAATACTGCTAAGCTTGCACATGCGCATAGCCTACAAAATGGCCACCGCTTTACTTCAAGTAAAGGTTTTTGTGTCGTATGCGCGATTGCAGGAGGGGCCTCCTCCGGATGAATTTACATTGTGCATGCGCACCGCGGCCTCCGGTTCCAAGATGGTGACCGGACAGATTAAAAATTGTGGTATCTACTGATTATAATTTTCAATTAGACAAGGCTGACAGGTATTTGGGCTTTTAATCTTTTTGTGATTGTTATTAGGTTTTGTGTTAATCAACACTCATGCACCTGGGGGTATATTAGTATGGGCATTTCATTCTTTCACTACACCACCCTGAGGAAGGTCCCATTTGTGGGTCCGATACGTTGGTGATTTGGTCTTTTCTAAAATATATGTTCTACAAATCAAAACCTGAGTGCTGTCTGCTGATTCCTGTGCGAACGGTATCGTATGTTTATCTACTAATTATGGGACATGCACCTACCCAATTGTGATACATCTCCTCTTCTCTCTCTCTCTTTCTCCCCCCCTCTCTCTCTCTCTCTCTCTCTCTATCTCTCTCTCTCTATCTATATATAGATATATTTTAGTTATATTTCTTTCCAAAAATATATATACACTGTATATCCCTTTAGTTACGATGTTTTTATTTAATAATGCAGTAGTTAAGTATAATAATGATTATGGCATTCTCCCAGTAATGCTACAACATTTCTCTGACATTTCTGCAGAAAGACTAATGGCCCATCGGATTAACACAGCAGGGATCCCTGGTCAGTTTTAATGGGAGTGCCAGGGACCCCCGCTGTGTTAATCCGATGGGCCATTAGTCTGTCTACAGAAATGTCACAGAAATGTTGCAGCATTACTGGGAGATTGCCCCAGATTTTCCAAGGCAAGTGTTAGAATACTCGTGGCTGCACCTGTATGTGCATCCGTGTCATTGGAATTGGAGTTTCAGAAGAGGCAGAAAAAAAGGGGGGGGAGGACTCAGTTTCTCTACACATAAGGTAATAAAATATTACAATTTATTTATTAGAATGTATACTGTATGTCTCTTTGTGCCCACTATGATCAAAATAAAATCTCTCTACAGTATTAAAATGTTGAAAATGTTATTCGTTTTAAGACTTCAATCAACATCTTCTTTTGGCTGTTGATTTGATGGCTTGTTGAAGATCCTGAGCAGTCCGGCAGCCAGGGAAAGCTTGTCTCATTTTCTCTAGATTTGATAGCTTGAACTTTGTAAAATAGTTGTGAGATTATTTACTGTACCCTATTAATAAACATGAAATAATACATGCTTAAAATACAGCATGGGTGGTCTATGGAATGCATTTGCAGGTCTTTTAAAGTAGGCATATGCATGGTCTATACCATGGGTGCATAAACTTTTCAGTCTGTGCCCCATGCCTGCTCTCTCCCCCCTGCTCGTGGCCCCCTCCTTATTTTGTATCCAGCGTCAAATGACGCTGCAGTGGTCATGTGACGTCATGTTGATATGGTGACACATCGCTGAAATCAAGGTAAGGGAAGTTGTAGAGGCCTCATGCGATCCCCTGGCATTTAATTTAAATGCCTTGGGGAAGAGTGCGGGACCTCTGAAACCACCGTGCCCCCCTGGAAAATCTTGCGCGTCCTCCAATTTGTGCACCCCTGGTCTATAGAACGCATATGCACATCATTTGGGAATAACAGTTCTACTGTACAGTACTGTATGTAAACTTATATTAACCTTGATTATTCATGAGCTGAAAATTCGGTGGCAGCAACCCCTTGTTGCTTGGTTGGTCCGTACTGGAAATAGTATTAGGGCAGGTACTTAGGTTGGGACAGATTCGAGGGATTGGTTCAGGTAGGTCTATTATTCAATCTCTTTCTCCTTCGAAAGTTGCCATAATTAAATATACCCATCCATGATGCGTGCAGTGCCCAGTACCCGCCCCTTTTGCCAGGACACGGTGGTCTAATAAAGCAATCATTAATGCTTAAGTTGTGTCGAATAGAATACTTCCAGCCTTTCTGGTTTGGTGATTTTGCATAGAATGGGTACTTGTCACCGATATACTGATAGATCTCAGACAGAGACGCACTCTTTTCTGTCTCGACTTAAATTGCACAATATATAATATAGGCATAACTGCAAGCCGGTCTTGTGTGGCATGGAGAAAGTGCCATGTCCCATGCCATGTACAGTACAAAGGTTATGAGACAGATTAGGTTAATGAAGTGGTTTTTAATAAAGTGTGAAATTGCTACAGTACAGATGTAAGGGTCATTAGACAGATGTGTACATTTTATCTTCTCTTTCAACACCTGCTAGGTTATTACTGAACTGAAGCATTCAGAATATCATAGGCGAAGATATTCAGTGCACCACCTGCCAACCACACACTGAACTGCAACACAAATAATAATTCCATCTAACCACAAACGTGGTCTGTGCGACTCAGCGTGGCGAGGCCATGGATGGGGTGTGGACAACAAACTGCTCATACAGCACCTTAGTGCGTCGGTTGAACATAAATCACGCTACATCTGTACATACATATAAATTATGCACACTGTTTTATACTATACATTTTACAAATATATGGTTATGCTGAATCACATTGCAAACTAACTCTGAGTCTGGAATTACTGAATATATTAAACAATGATAAAGCAAATTTAAAGATACTACATTAAATACACGACTAGAAATCCATTTGGTCAGCTACACTTTCATACCAGAAGAAGGAAAGGCAAATTATTTTTGTCTAGTAGTTTTGTAAACCGTTAATTATACCAAAATGTCTCATACGATCCCTATTGTCATAATTCCTAATTGGGGTCAAAGTCAGACCAATCGGACTTAATAATATGACACAAAAAGAAGACTAATTTAATTGAAATATACTCTTCTAATTAAAATAGTCAATAAAAAAATAATAAAATACTACATTATTAAAAATTATGCTACCATCTTTGCAATGTAAATGCTAATCCATCCCAATTAACAAACAACACTTCACTAATTATTTTAATAAACAACATGATTAATTCACTATCACAGTATGACATTTACAATACTTTAGGACTTCAAAACATCTTTATATTACTGTATAGATAGTTTTAGGTTGCCATCTACTGGCATAGTTTAGATGCACTAAATTTAAATAAAGAGTTAAAGCACAGGAATTAATCTGTTTATCCAAGCAGCAGTACTAGCAACAGAAAAAAATGGACATTTCAATAGTAATCTCTCTGTTGAACTACGTAACTAACTGAACTTCAGGTAAAATGTTCTCAAATAATTCTATTGTAAATCACTATTTGGTTTTCACCCAGAGATGAATAGGTCAAGTAGTTTTGCATTATACAATGATAGGGATTATAATAATTAAACTCAATTTTTTTTTGGTAACCCGTATTTTGCTCCGGGTTGCGCCCCTAATGATTTAAAACATTTTATAGAGGCCAATGTCCAAAAGGTGGCAGACTTCATGGACAAAGACTCAATAATATCATTCCAAGATCTTCAACAAAAATTCCACCCCCACCATTTTCCACTATTTAGCTTTCTCCAGATCAGACATTTTATATTAGCTACTGTATTTCCCAAAAAACAAAATCTACAGAACCAACAAAATTTGTTAGTTATGTGTAAGCGGTATATATCAGAAGGGTCTGATATCAAAGATCTACTCGGGAATATCACTGCCAATAGTAGCTGTCAACCATAGCTATATGACAAAATGGGCTGAAGACCTCAACATGGAAATAGATAAAGATGACTGGGAGGTTATCTGGGAATCGGCAGCCAAAACTTCAATTTATACTACTATAAAAGAAAATATATATAATATTTTATTTCAATGGTACCTAACCCTGAGTAGGCTGAGCCAGATCTTCCCTGGCCTATCCGATGTCTGCTGGAGGGGATGTGGCCAGAGAGGAGATCTGGTACATATCTGGTGGTTTTGTCCCCAGATCCAGGTTTTCTGGAACATGATTAGAACTATGATCCAAGATGTTACTAGGGAGAGCATAAAGATGGACACGCTGTCCTTTCTACTGGCCAAACCCATAGAAGAACTCCTGACCCCTCAAAGGAAATTGGCAGAATGTATTCTCACTGCAGCACGCTGCTCAATAGCAGCTGCATGGAAAAAACTGAAAGCCCCATCAAAGCAAACGGTTATCCGCAGAGTTAAGGAGGTCAAAATGATGGAGCTCCTTTCAGTCCTCCTAAGCCAGAAAACAGACCAGCATTATAAGGACTGGGACGCATGGACTGAGAACTACAAAAATAAAGTCCAGAAATCTATCTCAACCAAAAAGAAAGCTTAATATCAGAACAGACGCTGGGGAGATTCCCTTGTCTTCCTTCCCTTATACTTTATTAAGGAGTGCTTGGTGCACTAAACATGTAGGACGGTTTTTGTACCTCCATCTCTCTTTTATTGACCAATAAAGGTTATTTTTTAGTAGTTTTGACCCACTCTCTTTTTGCTGAGCGCCTTTATCTGCATGGATGTGTACCTTGAAAACCTGTCCTGCCTGTTATCCCCACACCATTGCAGAGCGCTCAGCCCTCTTGTTTACCAACAGGTAAAGCCCAACCCCTAGAGAAGTCGTCAGAGAAGCATACCCACCCCAATCTCACTTGGGGGGGGGGGTACAAGGGCTATAAGTGGGTAAGGGGCTTTTCCCCCCTGCCTTACAGAGAGGGACAGGGAAGTAAGTTAGACCTTACACAGGGATATGTGTTTATTGTTTTAAGTATATTTTTGTTTGTTGTATTGTTTAAAGAAACAGGCAATAAAGCCTTATTTTTTATTTCACCTTAAAAACAGTCTCCGTTGCATACTTCTGCACACTTCTCTTACACAAAACAATCAATGTTTTGAATCACCACCTTATGAAAAAAGCTCCTCTGATGAGCCGAAATGTTGATTGTTTTGTAACAAACTATTTTTTTTTCTTAATTCCTGGTGTGCCTGCTATCTATCTACTGTATATAGAAAATTAACCACCATCACTTTATTGATACAGATTAAAGCAGACAGTTTAAAATATAAGGCAAAGATTATATTATTCTATTCAAATAAGCCTGAGTGCTACCCTTCCTGCATCAATAACTACTGGAATACCTAAATGTATGGGTCAAACAAAAATATTTAGTTGCATGTTTAGGGTCTTAAATTTCTGGAGAGGATTTTGTTTTAAGCTGCCTGTTTTAGTTGACAGAAATACAGTAGTGCCAATGCCCTTTAACTGAACAAACAAGCTACACAATAAAAGCTTTGCTCCCACTAGAGCTTGAACTACTCTACTGGCTGGTAACTATTTACAAGCCCAGAATTTAACTGAACTAACACTCCAGATCCACTCCAGATGTACAGATGCAGCGGATGTTATTCGAACACTTCACGCGTTGTATATCTTGGAATACCCATGTCATGGTGCGTCACGCCCGCCCCCTCTCCCCACCCCGTCTTTTCCCCTGCAGCTAACTGAAGACTCGGCTGCATGCGCCGTCTGCCTCGCAGACGTGCGTGCAACGAAGGCAGTGGGGCCGTAGACTAAATGAGGAGAGAGAGTGAGGGAGAGGGTGTTGAAGAAGGTATGGGAGGGGGGAGTGTAAACAAGAGAGGGAGTTTGAGTGGGAGAATGATGCCACAGAGTATTTAAAAAGAGACAAACTCCTACGAGGATGAGGTGATAGACTGTTTTTGCTTGAAGACAGCTGCAATTATAGCTCAATACACACACATGGAGTGTGGGATGAGACTGAATCGAGATACAGCGGTTCTGAACAACTTCAATGTGACAGACAAACACAGAAACAGGATGTTCCCAGCACTCATTAAAAAATGCATATAGAGTCAGCAAGAGTTTTGCGAAAAGAGAATGTTTAACTAATAAATAATAATTAAATGAAAAAATGAGTACACACTCCCAAAGTGCATATATAGGCAAAGAAATAGAAGTAAAACTTCGATCACAAAGCACACAGAAAAAAAAGGATATATAATCCAAATGCATGAATAATGCAACTGGTCTCAGTCACTCTGATACAGGGACCTTAGTTTATAAAATGTAGAAGGTGTGTTGTGCTCCAAAAAACAGCCTATTATTTTGAAAATACACTTGATTGAAGATTCCTACAAATGTGTACTCCCCAATGGATAAACACAAATTGTATCCCAAATATGTTTGAACAATCAAAGCTCCATGATAAACCGACTAGTGGACTAGGGTCCCCACAAGCACTGTAGTAAGGGACTTCACAGTTAAGTGATCCAACATAATATATTGGAATGGAGATATAATAACTCACTCATTATAGAGGGCTTGATCCAGATTGTCCAGACTTTATCCACAGCAGGGGGTGTGCTTCCGATTCTTCAGTGTGCTAACCAGAAAGATAGATAGGAAAAAGCAGGCACCAACAGTACAGGACCAACGAAAAATGAAAGAACATCCAACGAGTGTGTGCCCATTAAAAATAATTATTTAATGGATTCCAGCAAAAAACAACCACATTATGAGGTACAGGTAAATGAAAAAATGAGTACACACTCCCAAAGTGCATATATAGGCAAAAAAATAGAAGTAAAACTTCGATCACAAAGCACACAGAAAAAAAAGGATATATAATCCAAATGCATGAATAATGCAACTGGTCTCAGTCACTCTGATACAGGGACCTTAGTTTATAGTCTCATTCACTGTAAATGCACAGGGGAGTTACAAGTAAACAGAAATGGGAAGGGAATAAAGTATAGGTAGGAGTAAATTAAATAAGGGGGCAACATTCCGGCATCTGGACTACCAGCAAGACCAACATTTGTAGCGGGAACTAGTGTGAATAGTGGGGGTTGTATCAGAGGCTACAGGGGGTACAGAGATCTCAAAATTGGTGCACACTGCCTCAGTTAATGGATAGATGTAGTGAATAAAAATACATTTTTAATAGGTATAGTTAAAATAACAAAAATTGTTTTTAAATGTGTTGATTTTATTAAAATGTACCTTTTTTTCACTTAACTTTTTAGTCTATTTGAACTCTTGAGGCATTAATTTAATTTTTTATTCTATTTTGTGGCTACTTATCTTGAATACCTATACAGTATTACACTATGTTGTGTTTCTTTTCTTTCCTTTTCATGCTGTGACCACCATCTGTGTTCACCCGTGTGGAGTGCCAGGACTATTCATCCACGACATTATATGGTTGTATTTCATCTCGCATGCAGTGCGGTCAACATAATATATACTCCTATTAGGCGCCGTCACAGTCGTATTCTTTTGCAATAGTAAAAAAAAGACACAGGTGAAGCTTTAGCGTCTCTTTAGTGTAGTGAAAGCTTAAAAGTGGGGGTGTTTCTCTCCTTGTAAGCAGGGCTGTGCATAGTAAACAGACCAGTATGCTCTGCTTGTTGAGTGAGATGGGACAGAGTGGTTGGGTGAAAGCCCACAGTATTTTCCCCCCAACACACACAGCTACTTTTCAGTAGAATATCTCAGAACAAAAATATCAGAAGAATATATTTTAGATCAGGGGAGAGCGATCGTTTTCTCCTGCGCCCCCCTGCTGTCTGTCCTCCTCTCCGCGCGCCCCCTCCCCCCTTACCTTGGTTCCGGAGTTCTGGACGTCATGACGTCACGTTGCCATAGCAATACGATGTCACATGCCCCCTGTGGCATCATTTGACACCGCATTGCCATGGCAACGCGTCTCCACAAGCCGTTTGAACCAAGGTAAGTGAAGATTACAGAGGCCTTTGTCGCTGCCCCAGCATTTAATTTAAGTATCTTCGGGAAGCGCACATGGCCTCTGTAAACCCTATGTCCCCACAGATAATCTCGCGCCCCCCAGTTTGCACTCAAAATGTGTAACATGTACAGTATGTAAAATATAAACAGTATAAATATTCTGCAGTAGGTCCAAGTAACCAGTAGTGATATGTGGTAATTGCTCTGTATATGGCAAAGTGCAGTGATATACCCAAGCAAACATATAATGAATCACAGTGCAAAAAATAATAAATATATATTGGTGATAAACCAAGGTGGTATCAAGAAAACAAAATGAACTTCCCTTTGGGAATCAGAGAGTCTGCTGCTCTATCATGAAAAGAATGCCAGGGCATCACAAACTGCATGGATAAAGAGCATAAAGAAAGTGCAGGACCTCTCATAGCGAAGTAATTTAGATATATGTATTGGTTAAAAAGGTGGTAAGGTATGAACATACAAAAATGCAATAACAACGAGCATGTAGGTATAAGAACAATAAATCCAGGTGGCGTGATATATTGTCCAATACGATATGCCTGGAGATCATGAAGGATATCCTCTCCAGTAGTACTGGCATCTGTCTCAGCCGCTCGGTACCCCGAAGATGGAAAGATCTGCTCAGGTGGAAGAAATATACAACAGCTGGCTTGATGTTTGTTAGCGTTATATATTTTAGATCATGATGGATACTGTTGCAGTTGACATTAAGAGGCCTATGCACTAAGCTCCGATAAGTCACTTATCACCACCTTGTCAAAAAAGCCTACTGCTATTCAGTAAGCTTGGATAAGTAAGCAATAAGAGAGCTTTTCGGCCAATTTTCTGGCCGAAAAATACTGCCAAACGTGCGGCAATAAGCCACGTATCACCACTTATCGCCAGCTTTTCAAACTTGTGGTATACTAGTAGCCCCGATTAGCTTATCAAGGTGATTAAGGGTTTAGTGGCCATTAGATTGTTTTATTTCATGTATTCTTTCTGGCAACGGAGGACATGGCACTGCAGTATGCTGATGAGGACGCACTTCATGATGGCAGGGGTAAGTAGAATGTTTTTTATTAACTTTATTTATGCTGCCTGGCTAATGTTCTATTTAATAATGGGCAAATGAGCTATTATCCATATCTGGATAATAGTTATTTTGCCCATTACTCTACTGTATGTGTTTGGTGGGGGGGGGGAGTGTATTTATTGAAAAAAAAATTACAACAGGATTCGTACCACAGGCAAGCAAGAAAAACCCGAGGACACCCGGACACTCACTGGGACAACCTTAGGACCCTCGGACCCCTATTGGGACCACCCAAGGACCCCTGCGGGCCCCCAGACACCTGTGGGAACCACCCGATGGGCCCCCAGACACCCATGGATCCCAACCCGAGGGCCCCCAGACACCTGTGGGAACCACCCGAAGGGCCCCCAGACACCCATGGATCCCACCCGAGGGCCCCCAGACACCCATGGGGATGACCCGGGGACCGCCAGACACCCATGAGGACCACCCAGGGACCCCTATGGGGCCCTCAGATACCCGCAGGGACCACCTGGAGGCCCACGGATACCCGTGTGGACCACCCGAGGACCCGCAGACACTCACAGGGACCACCAGGGAACCCTGTTGGGGCCTCCAGACACCTACAGGGACCACCCGGTGGCAAACCCATGAGGACCCCAGCAAGCCTCTGGTATGAAGCATGTGTATTCAAAAATAAATGATGGTTTTATGTGGGGGCATAGGGGTGGGTTGTCAATACACAACAATGTGTTCCAGTGCGCAAACAGGAAAGCGCCCCCCCTTGGGGGGCACAAGATTATTTAAGGGGGGCACAGGCTGCGTGTGGGGAAGCCTGGGGGTGGGCACAGCTGTGCATGGGTGGCCAAGCAGCTCACAAGCTCCCTGCTGCTGTCTCTGTGTGGTCTGCCTGCAGCAGGGGCGGGGCCTTCCCTGCACATGGGATGATGGGTGACTCGAGTGGATAAACGATCAATCATCCAAACAGGGAAAAGTGAAATGAGCCCACACCAGCTGTACTTCATGCCTATGGGGGTCTCTCCTATAGACCATAGCCATAAGTCTAAGCCTCAGTATTGATATTAAATGTAACCTAGAACAAACACAGCAGTGTCTTTGAACTGCAACAACACGGTTCAGACCCTAGAACTTTGACTACCACAGGCACACAAAACAAACCTAACTTCTGATGTCTACTATCCTGTTTAAAACCCTGTCAACAGCATGACGACACCTCTACGAGGATCCCTGGCACAACTCCGGACATAAAATACAGAAGCATCCACTTACCAGGGTGCTGGCCGCCCAAAGAAACCTTCAAATGGGTCCTAAAGGAAAAAGTAAGGATAAAAGGAAAAAAACGGATCCTATAAGACAAAATCTGGATCAACGTTTAACAAGGACGTCATAAAGCTCTATTAACTTCGGATATACAGCCAACCCTGCCAGTTGCTACAGTATATCCACCGGCAGAAGAATCCAACCAAGGACTGGCATATTAATATATCAACTAATTGGACTGAATTATCCTGGAATGAAGAAAAAGTCAGGCGCATGCACGAAGAGGACAGCACGGCTCTACGAATCACAGCTGTGCAAACCGCGCTGACAACCACAGCAACCAACTTACAGTACAAAGAGTCTTATCTGTAGCAATCCGGAAACGATAAGAATGACCTTTTGGCTATTCTTCAGTCATGTAGCACTGTAAACCAAACATAGTACAGACTGAATAAAAACTGTATTAGAATAGTAAGTGAATAACAATACACTCACATGGTTTCAGTAGTTATTAGGCATTTAGATACAAAATTTGATCTCGCCTCCGGTTTAGCTGTTTGCTTCTCCTCTGCTCGGCGTGCATCTCACGGTTGCGTTCCAGCAAATCCGGATGTGACTTCAGCGGGTTTAGGCAGTTCAGGTCGGCGAGACAGCTGTGGATCCTCTCTCAACGTCACTCTACGCGTTTCACCTTACTCGGTTACATCCAGAACCAGAGGCGAGATCAAATTGTGTATCTAAATGCCTAATAACTACTGAAACCATGTGAATGTATTGTAATTCACTTACTATTCTAATACAGTTTTTATACAGTTTGCACTATGTTTGGTTGTCTGTGCTTAACCATTTAAGGAATCCATACTTACACCACTGCTGAAGCTGGTTTACCCGTCCTTATAATTGAAGAGGCAATATCTAAAGATACCATTACGTGTACAGATCGATTCTCACTTTTGTGAGCATAACAGCTTTAGACCTAAAGAAGACTCATTTCACTTTTAATCAACTATATTGCACTATTAGATATATATTTTTTGTTTCCACATGTTTTGCGCTTCCCATCGACCATCATTTCTTCATACCTACCTGGGATTCAGAGAGCAATCCTGCTTTGGGTCACAGCTGCATCAAAACAGTTTGTTTATATCACCACATTTATATTTACCTTGGTTATAAATTGTTACTATTGTGTTAACACATGTTTTAATTATAAATAGAGCGCCACTATTGATAAAAACATTTTTACACCAGTGTTCCTATTAGCATGGCCAAGGGCATTAATACTAAATTAGGATGCTGATCCACATTAGCTCCCATTTTCTGGTGGTGGTCTAATTACACTTTTCACAAAACAGTTTAGCATAGTTATCAGCTATGCCATTTCTGAGCAGTTCTAGTTTTGTCAGATTGGACTGTAGAGGCTTGTTCAGCCATCTTCAATCAACAATGCCAATGTGTGATATACAGAAAAAAAAGAATTGGGGTGCAAACAGCAATCAAATAGTATTTAAAAAAATTGTTTAAAATGGTGATAAATATTTTAAAGAATAGTTTACATCTGTAAAAATGAGAAACCTCTGGATCCACAAATCTATATGAGCTTCCACTTGGGAAGAGAGAAAAGGAAAAAATGCAATAATGTAATACCATTTAATACCTGAGGAAGCTCTTCGAGTGAAACATGCTGGATTAGTGCCAGAATTCTCTGTCCCACGGTGTCCTTCAGATGTGCGCACCTTCAGTCCAGTTCCTTCATTCATTGCATGAGTAACATTTGGGTCCCGAGCAAAGCCACGCAGTGACATCACATCAGCAAGCGACCGGATTGGTTGAGCTGAGTGGAGCAGAGCCAAGCAGCAGATGATTACCCCAGCACTGAGACACAGGACGAACTGGCAAAAACCGCTGCAAACTCTGGGTTAAAGTCAGAAAAACATTGCAGACTTCGATCGGCAACTACACCAAGGACCAGGTGGGATAAAGCACCAGACATCTCCTGGGTGTAATAACCTTTATGCTGTTTATTCAATTTCCGTTTGTGAGTTGCCATTTTTCTCAATACAATTTATGGTATTAGATGGTATTACACTATTGCATTTTTTCATTTTCTCCCTTCCCAAGAGGAAGTTCATATAAATTTGTGGATCTAGAGGTTTCTCATTTTTACATATGTAAGCCATTCTTTAATAAATGTATCACAATTTTAGACACTTTTTTAAACACTATTTGATTGCTGTTTGCACCCCAATTCTTGTTTTTTCTGTATTTCTTAGACAATAGGAACTTTGTCTATTTGGGAGCTGCACCAAAAATCACATATAATATAATTTCTATTTAGTCACTTGTTTCACATGTTGGATAATTATTTTGTGCTTATTTCACTCGCCGCACTCCAATGTGTGATATGAATCAACAAATGTTTGACACTAATATGTAGTTCCGGTCCAGGGTTTTACTAGAGCTTGCCCTTAGTTGGCTGTTGTGGCCATCTTGGTTTCTGGCAAGCTTGTTCCCGAACTTCCTGACTTGGCTGCACCTGTTCCAGGGCTTAAAATAGCAGTTAGTGACTCCAAGCCCTTGCGTGAGCATTGTATGCATTTCCTTGTGTGCCTGGCCCCCTTGTGTTCTGATTCCTGAGCCTGCCCTGTTCTTTTGGATTCCCTGTTGCTGTTGCAAAGGCCTGTTACCCCGACCAACGATCCTGTGCTGCCTGCCTTGACCCCCGCCTGTACCCGGACTTGCACCTTTGTCGCCTGCCTTGACCTCTGCCTGGATCACGACTACTCTAACAGGACTCTGTCCCATTGGCTCTGGTCGGTGATCTTATACCCCTACCTCAGCCCTGCAGATCCGCTTCCTATTAAGAGACTATCAAAGCTACATAATGCTCAGGCCAAACATGGACCCCGATGAGATAGGGAGGGTGCTGACCCTCCGGAGCCAACTCCTGGAGACTCACTAAAATCGCCTTGTTAAACTGGAAGGGAAGATGGACACCATCTCTCCTATGCTGCAGTCCCTCTGCTGTCAAGTCTGCTTTAAGTCTTGCTCCTAACCCTCTTGGGGTACCCCTTTTGTTTTCTCGGGGGCCCTAAGCTAATGTTGCATTCCAGGAGGCAAAAGATGAAGTCTCCCCGGCTCCTGTTTCTAAGTTAAGTACACCTTTCCCTATTTTCTCAGCAGTAAGTGCTGCAACCCTTGCTGGTTCAAAAGCCCTAGATTCAAAGGAAAGTTCCCATTTCTTTGACTCCCCTGAAGTGTTTGGTATACCTATGACTAACTCTAAGACTCCTGCTTTAATGTCTGGTTTCCCTTTCTGCGATCCTCCTGCAGTGGCAGATGTAATTATTACTGAATCAAAGGATCCTGTTTCAAAGTCAAGTCACCCTTTCTCTGACTCTCCTGCAGTACCTGCTTTAACCCTTGCTAGATATAAAGCCCTAGATATAAAAGCAGGTTCCCCTTTCTCTGATTCCCCTGCAGTGTTTGATATACCTATTGTTGATTCTGAGACTCCCACTTCAGAGACAAGTATACCTTTCACTGATTCCTCTGAAGTAACTGTTATAACCATTGATGACTCTAGGACTCCCATTTCAAAGACCAGTTTAAATATCACTGATTTTTCTGTTGTGTCTAAGGTTCCTATTACTGACTCTAAGATTCCTACATCAAAGTCTGGTTTTCCTCTCACTTATTTCCCTAGAGTACCTTGTATAACCTTTCATGAGTCTGGGACTCCAACTCCAAGAACAAGTTTATGTCTTATTGCAGTACCTGTTATAGTCCTTACTGATTCAAACACTCACGCTTTAAAGACGGATTTATTGCTCAATGATTCTTGTGCACCACCTGATGTACTCTTTGCTGATTTTGTGGTGCCCACTTCAGGGACAAGCACAACCCTCTTAGATTTCCATGCAGTACCTGATGTGCCCGTTCCTGTTTCCTAGGCAGCCGCTAAGAAGATGGGCGTACTTATTTCTGGTTGCTTTTCGGGGTCTGGTGATCCAACTGCAGAGACGGGTATTCTGCGCATTGATTTTCCTGCGGAGCCTGATGTGTCTATGGCAGACTCCAGGGCTCCTGCGTCCGGGACGGTTTGCTGCTAGCTGATTCCCTAGCATCTGAGCTTATGCTTTCTGAGGCCCACCTGCCCATGGGTACTGACCTCCTGCTGTCGGCCAGTCCAACGGCAAAGAGCTGCTTCATCACCTCGACTGTCGCGGATGGGTTGCAGTGTGTGGCTGGACTGGACCTTGGCGGGAGGATTGTGTCTGTGCCTTTCATTGGGTCCCCTCAATCTTTGCCCATGCTGTCCTGTGACCAGATTCAGCCAGTGGCAGAGAATTCTCGTGAACTTTTGCATGCTGGTCGGAGTGGTATAGTTGCTCCACCGGAACTTTTGCCTAATGATTCTGACCAACCTACTGTGCTTCTAACTCCGTTCTCTGTAACTACTATGGAGCAATTCGCATTCTTTGTTCAGCCTTCTTATGGGCTTATTCAGCCTGTGCCTGAGTCCCCAGCTTTGCTACCTTTCTGCATGTCCAAGAATTCTGGCTCACATTGTGTGCTGGTACTCACTAAGAATCGTTCTTGCCTCAGGCCTGCTACTTGTCTAAGACATTACCACAATAATTCCATGTCACCAAGATCTCCGATTAAGCCAGGTCCTGATCGCCTGGAGGTCTCTCCTGAATGGGGGGATACTGTAAGGGTTCCAGTCCAGGGTTTTGCTAAAGCTTGCCCATACTTGGCTGTTGTGGCAGTCTTGGTTCCTGGCAAGCTTTCTTCCTGAACTTCCTGAATTGGCTGAACCTATACGAGGGTTTAATATAGCAGTCAGTGACTCCAAGCCTCTGCCGTAAAATTGCATGCATTTCCTTGTGTGCCTGTCTCCCTTGTGTTCTGATTTCTGAGCCTGCCCTGTTCCTGAGCCCTCCCTGTGGATTCCCCTGTTCCCTTCTCAGCCTGTTACCCCGACCACCGATCCAGTGCCGCCTGCCTTGACCCCAGCCTGTACCCGGACTTGTACCTTTGCCGCTGTAAGGATGTGCTCACCACAAACAAGACGGGACTGCGGTGCTGAGGTGGGAAAGGTTAGAACGCCACCCACAGCCACGAGGACACGTCTTGAGAGTAGATTGGTCTGGGGTTCCGGATCGGGGTAGGAGAGGTACGGTTGGTAGTGGAGGCCGTTTGCCAAGTCCAGGGTTAGAGAGAGGGACGTTGTCGTTTACCGTAAGCCAGGATCGGGATGCCAGAGGTGCGGAGAGTTGTGTAGCCGTATGCCGAGTTCAGGTTGCCAGAGGTACAGGAAGACGTAGCGGAAGCCAGTTCGGTTCACGAGGAAGTCTGCAAAATAGAACTAGGGAGGCAGAGAGTGATGAGAACAACTGGTTCTATGCTCAGCCAATGAGTTAGTGACTCTGCAAGGTATATATAGGAGAGAGGGTCCAATAGCAGTGCAGCAAGGTAGGGGTGTGTGGAAGGGCCAGGCTACAGCAGGGATAGGTCCAGCATGAGTCCCAGGGGAGGAGCTATAAAGGGCAGTAGTCTGATTGCATTTAATCGTAGCAATATTTTGGGTTGCTGTACCTTTAAGAGGCGGGTGCGCCTCTGTGTGGCCGCGCCTCCGTGTAACAGCGCCAGTGGCTGCGTGCGCGGACCCACGCCCTGATCCGAGGGCAGAAGAGGGAAGCAAACGTGCGCGCGCGCATAGGAGCAATGGGGATCGACGGCTTGCTTCCGGAGTCCATGTGGGCCGCGGGGAACCCAGACGGAGCTGCAGGTAAGTGAGGAGCACGCCGTGAGCGGCGTGACTCCAGAATCCTCACAGTACCCCCTCCTTCAGGGGCGACCTCCGGGCGACCATGATAAGGCTTGGAAGGGTTTCTATGATGAAAAGCCTGTAGAAGCCGAGGTGCGTGAAGATCCCGGTGAGGAATCCAAGAACGTTCCTCTGGTCCGAACCCCCTCCAGTGGACCAGGTATTGTACTCCTCCTCTGGAAATTCTCGAATCCAGGACAAACTGGACCTCGTACTCCTGTTGACCCTGAATCATAATCGGACGTGGAGAAGAAGTATTCTTGGAAAAGCGAGGGCTGCGAAACACTGGTTTAAGTAATGACACATGAATGACCGAAGGTATCTTCATAGAAGGTGGAAGGCGTAGCTCGTAAGCCACAGGATTAATCCTCCTGACCACGGGAAAGGGACCGAGGAACTTGGGAGCAAGCTTCATGGTGGGAACCTTCAGTCGGATATTCCTAGACGAAAGCCACACCCTGTCTCCTGGGAAGAACTCCGGCACTTAGCGTCGAAGGCGATCTGCCTGGAGTTTCTGTCTCCCTGTAGCTACCTTTAAGTTCTCCTGAATCTTAGACCATAAAACCTTCAGGCGGGAGACGTGCTTGTCCACTGCTGGTACCCCTGAGGATAGCGAAGAGAAGGGTGACCGGGAAGGATGAAATCCATAATTTATAAAGAATGGAGATTCTTGGGTAGAGTCATTGCGAAGAGAGTTCAGAGCAAACTCAGCCCAAGGAAGCAGATCCACCCAGTCCTCCTTTGTATCAGTTATAAAACATCGGAGATATTGTTCCAAGTTTTGATTGGCCCTCTCCGTTTGCCCATTGGTCTGTGGATGGTATCCTGAGGAGAACTGAAGTGAAATCCCCAATTTTTTGGAAAAGGCACGCCAAAATCTTGACACGAATTGCGACCCCCGATCAGAGACAATGGTAGAAGGTACTCCGTGAAGACGAAAAATCTCCTGGATAAAAACATCTGCCAGCCTGGAGGAATTTGGAAGACCCCTCAAAGGAACAAGGTGCGTCTGTTTGGAAAAACGATCGATGACCACCAGAATCGTATTCTTCCCTTTGGAGTCTGGAAGTTCCACAATGAAGTCCATAGAAATATGATTCCAGGGACGGTCTGGAATGGGTAAAGGAAGAAGAAGCCCAGCAGGTCTGACTCGAGGTACCTTGTTGCGAGCGCAAATGCTACATGCTTTAACAAATTCCTCCACGTCTTTAGCCCTCTCTGGCCACCAGAAGGTACGTTGAACCAGGTCGTTGGTCTTCCGTATCCCTGGGTGTCCTGCCGATTTAGAGGAATGACACCACTCGAGAACCTTTTTGCGGTGTTGAGGTGCCGTGTAGAGTCTTCCCTCCGGAACCTTGAGTCCCCCAGGAGTCTGTGACTGTTCGGATTGAATCTTGCTCATGATATCAAAGGAGTTAGCGGACAGGATACAACTAGAGGGGATAATAGACTCAAGCTGCTCCTCAGACCTGTCCTCCGCAAGGAACTGTCGAGATAGGGCGTCCGCCTTTAGATTCTTGGAGCCAGGAATGAAGGAAATGAGAAAATGAAATCGTAAAAAAAAAACAAAGCCCAGCGGGCTTGTCGAGCATTCAAACGACGTGCCCCTTCCAGGTAGAGGAGGTTCTTATGGTCCGTAAGAATGGTAATGGGTGTCTCAGTACCCTCTAAGAAGTGTCTCCACTCTTCTAAAGCCAATTTGATCGCCAAAAGCTCCCTATTCCCGACATCATAATTCCGTTCTGCGGATGAAAATTTCTTCGAAAAAAAAGCACATGGGTGCAGTCTGGCTAAAGGAGATGTTCTCTGAGACAAGACAGCCCCAGCCTCGATGTCCGATGCATCTACCTCCAAGGTAAAAGGGAGTCCAGGATCTGGGTGGGTGAGGATGGGAGCAGACACAAAAGCCTTCTTAAGCCTATCAAACGCCCCTATGGCGGTCTCCGACCATGATGAAGGATCTGCACCCTTCTTAGTGAGGGCAGTTATGGGAGATACGGTATCAGAAAAATTGCGGATGAAACGTCGATAATAGTTTGCAAAACCTAAAAAGCGTTGCACGGCTTTGAGAGTGGTCGGAAGAGGCCAATCCAAAATAGCTTTAAGTTTCTCCGGATCCATATCAAAACCGGAGTCCGAGATAACGTAACCCAAGAACGCCACGGATTTGAGGTGGAACTGACATTTCTCCAATTTCGCAAAGAGATGATTCTCCCGAAGACGTAATAGTACTTGTTGAACGTGTTTAATGTGTTCTTGAACGGATTTAGAAAAGATGAGGATGTCATCTAAGTAAACAATAAGAAATGTGTTAAGAATGTCCCGAAAAATCTCGTTGACAAAATCCTGGAAAACTGCTGGTGCGTTGCACAAACCGAACGGCATAACTAGGTATTCGTAGTGGCCGTCATGGGTGTTAAAAGCAGTCTTCCACTCGTCCCCCTCTCGTATCTTTACTAAATTGTAGGCACCTCTTAGATGCAGTTTAGAAAAGATAGTTGCTCCCTGGAGGCGGTCGAAGAGTTCCGGAATCAAAGGCAGAGGGTAGCGATTTTTGCGTGTGATATTATTCAAACCCCGATAGTCTATGCATGGACGGAGAGAACCGTCCTTCTTCTTGACAAAGAAGAAGCCTGCTCCGACCGGGGAGGAAGATTTTCTGATGAAACCCCTTTCTAAGTTCTCGGCAATGTAAGTGTTCATGGCCTTTGTCTCTGGGAGAGAGAGAGGATAGGATCTTCCCCTGGGAAGAGGTGCGCCAGGAAGTAAGTAAATGGGACAATCAAAAGAACGGTGCGGCGGTAGTACCTCGGAACGTGCCTTGTCGAATACGTCACGGAATTCCCAGTACACAGAAGGTAAGGAGTTGATCTTCTCTGATATGGTAGACACTCCACCAATCCTCTGGAAAACCCTGGTACATGTCTTTGCACAAGAAGGAGCCCACTGAACAGGTTCCCGATCCGTCCAGTCGATGCGAGGATTATGAAGTTGAAGCCAAGGAAGACCCAAAATCAACTCAGCAGAGGGAGTGTGGATTACATTGAGAGTAATGATCTCCGTATGGACGTCGACGAACTGCAGTAGAAGAGGTACCGTCTGTAGCGTGATAAATGCCGGCTTTAGAGGTCGACCGTCAATGGCCTCCAGACCTACAGGCGTCCTCCTGTTGATAAATGGAATATTGTTCTGTCTAGCAAAAGTCTCATCAATGAAATTACCTGCAGAACCGGAATCAATGAACGCCCATGCCCGGGTGTGAAACCCCTCTCCAGACAGTATTATAGGCAAGACTATCCTGGTGGGAAGGACGTTTTGGACGATGGGAGAAAGTGTCAGTATTCCCAACGAAACTCTCCGGGATCTCATTGGGAGCTGGCGTTTCCTGGTCTGTGGGGACACTGGGGTAAAGCGTGAGTGGAATTGCCACAGTACATGCAAAGTCCGGCCATGCGCCGACGTTGCTTCACAGCAGGAGACAGCCTGTTGCCCCTCAACTGCATTGGTTCAGGAATGTCCCCGGAAGAAGGTGACGGAGCCACGAAGGAGGGAGCAAGAGTTCTTGGAACCCGTTGACGGTAATGAGAACGTTCGTATTTCCGCTCCAGTAGGCGCTGATCCACACGGATAGCCAGAGCGATTAACTCCTCTAGGTTAGTAGGGCGATCTCGTGCGGCGAGCTCATCCTTTAGGGTTTCAGACAGACCTTGCCAGAACGCAGAAGATAGAGCTTCATTGTTCCAACCCGTCTCAGCAGCAAGAGTGCGGAACTCTACAGCATACACGGCAACCGAACGATCTCCCTGGGTTATGTGGTGGAGAGCAGAAGCTGCCGTTAACTTCCATGCTGGGGTATCGAAAACTCTTCGGAATTCCTCGACGAAGAGATCGATGTCCTGTGTGAGAGCACCCTGTTGTTCCCAGATGGGAGAGGCCCATGCCAGTGCCTGGTCGGTGAGAAGGGAGTAGATGTAGCCAACCCTGGAGACAGAAGACACAAAAAGAGAGGGAGAGAGACGAAATTGGACGAGGCATTGGTTAATGAAACCCCGGCATCCTTGGGGATCCCCCGCATAGTGTTTGGGTGGTGGAAAACGTAGTTCCGGAGTGAACGGAGGTGTCGGAAAAGGATTAGCCGGTGCAGAGGGTGCCACGAGTGGAGATTGCCGAGTGAGGGTTCGAACTTGAAGAGTAAGAGCGTGGACGCTTTGCTGCAAGGTATCCATCCGTCTATCAGATTGGTCCAGATAAGTCTCTAATCTGGTAAAAAGAGCAGTATGGGCATTTAAAGTCCGCTCCACCTCAGCGGGGTCCATGTTTGATGGGCTGAGCATAATGTAAGGATGTGCTCACCACAAACGAGACGGGACCGCGGTGCTGAGGTGGGAAAGGTTAGAACGCCACCCACAGCCACGAGGACACGTCTTGAGAGTAGATTGGTCTGGGGTTCCGGATCGGGGTAGGAGAGGTACGGTTGGTAGTGGAGGCCGTTTGCCAAGTCCAGGGTTAGAGAGAGGGACGTTGTCGTTTACTGTAAGCCAGGATCGGGATGCCAGAGGTGCGGAGAGTCGTGTAGCCGTATGCCGAGTTCAGGTTGCCAGAGGTACAGGAAGACGTAGCGGAAGCCGGTTCGGTTCACGAGGAAGTCTGCAAAATAGAACTAGGGAGGCAGAGAGTGATGAGAACAACTGGTTTTATGCTCAGCCAATGAGTTAGTGACTCTGCAAGGTATATATAGGAGAGAGGGTCCAATAGCAGTGCAGCAAGGTAGGGGTGTGTGGAAGGGCCAGGCTAAAGCAGGGATAGGTCCAGCATGAGTCCCAGGGGAGGAGCCATAAAGGGCAGTAGTCTGATTGCATTTAATCGTAGCAATATTTTGGGTTGCTGTACCTTTAAGAGGCGGGTGCGCCTCTGTGTGGCCGTGCCTCCGTGTAACAGCGCCAGTGGCTGCGTGCGCGGACCCACGCCCTGATCCGAGGGCAGAAGAGGGAAGCAAACGTGCGCGCGCGCGCATAGGAGCAATGGGGATCGACGGCTTGCTTCCGGAGTCCATGTGGGCCGCGGGGAACCCAGACGGAGCTGCAGGTAAGTGAGGAGCACGCTGTGAGCGGCGTGACTCCAGAATCCTCACAGCCGCCTGCCTTGACCACGACAACTCTAACAGGACTCTGTCTCCTGGCTCTGCTTGGTGCTCTTATAACCCTACCTCAGCCCTGCAGGTCTGCTCCCTTTTCAGAGATGAGCAATGTTACATAATATGAATATTTTTTTTTTCAATCGCAAGATTTTCTTGAATTAAAGCGAATGAGCAGGATTTTTTTGTTAACGGGCATGCACGGTACAGTTTATTATGCGCATGGGTGTTTGTAGTTAACGTGCATGTACGGAATGTTTGGTAAAACGGGCATGCATTCTACATTTCTCAATGCACATGTGGTACTTTTAGTCAGCGTGCATTTGCATTATAACACAACATATGCAACATGTTTATCCCACATACGTGCTACAACTGTGTAACGTGACGTTAAACCATGTTTTAGGTAAGTCACGTTCTATTCTCTTAGTAGAGCTTAGTGACTAGCCCCAAGTGAACTATACTATGACCACCATAAAATATTTATAAATTCCTTTTAAGACATGATCTTTGAAAATATTTTCATTGCATACTATTATAATTGATCAAATATATTGAAATCCCCCAAAATAATCTTGACAAGCTAATGGAAATTTTACATTCAAGTGTTATGAGAAGACACTGTATACTGTGAGATATTTGAAATGTATTAAATGTATTTTAAAAATTCATGATTCTGAAATGAGGACTTTCATTTGACCAATTTTAATTAAGTGAAGAAATGAAAGATGAATACAATAATAATAAAAAAAAAAAAAGAGCTGAGACATTGCATATCATTTTTTGGTCACTGCAGTAAATATGCAAAAAAAAAAACAGAATTGTTTTGACAAAAAATATTGTTATTATAGTTGTAATTATTTCCCCTTTATGAAATCCGGTTACTGTTATCAACTCCACAAATCTGCCACTGTGACTAGCAATTTATGGAAGGGATCCCATAGACAAAGCAATGTAATGGCACACAAAAGTCTATATAGCAACATACAAGCTACTCTTCTAAAACACATTTATATTCAGCTCACATTAATCAATTACATTTTTCACACACATTTGATTACAATTTATACACTATTTATCGAACATGGATTTACAAGTTACCAAATTAAAGTTGTTCTCACAGTGGTGACTAAAGCATGCCTCCATTATTCAGCTTCCTGTTACAGTATGTATGTTCTGTCCTGGGATTTATCATTGGCTTATGGTGCAGTCTCTCTACACGAATACTATATTCTAAAACAAATATTGGCCTCATGATTCATTTCAGAAAACAAATATTTCAGTAATTATATTTTCCCTGATATCCAATAACCGTTGTCTAATATTAGTTTACATTTGGAAAAATTCACAATACTTTTGAGACATTTAGATTTTTTTTTGCCTATGGGAAGAAGTAAACAATATAACACATACTTAAGGTGCAATCTATGATATTCAATTAAAAACTATTTGTTGATGCATCTTTTTATTTATGCTGCACCAGTCAGGAGAGCCAAGCTTAACTGACTTAATTGCATGTCTTTATTTATATAGTGCCAAAAGTGTACTCAGCGCTTCACAAAGAAATTACTTTTTAATGTTTTCTTTCTAATGATTAAATGTGTATGATATAATTTGTACAAAGAAATAGTAATATTAAAACAGCTGACTATCATGATTTGGTACATTTTCACAAACTCTATGTTGTACAGATACAAATGTAAATAAATTCCTTATAAGCACTGTCTCAATCATATCCTAAAAAGTAATAATTATCCCTACTGTATGCATTGGTAAAATATAGATTTAACGTAATAAGTAATAATTGAGATCTACAGTAATAGTGCTTGTAGGAGGTAGATTAAGTCATGAACACGATAAAAATAACAAGAAGAGGTTACCGAGTTCTCCATAGTGGACAAGTAGCCACTTGTCAAAGGTACAGTTTTCCATTCACCTGTACATAAATCTCTACATAGTGAAAGGCTACTTTCTGACTGTAATCCCATTGAAATCTATATTTAAGCTTCAACAACTATTAGTCATTTTAAAAATGCTTAACTCTTTCTCAAATAAATATTATTCCAATTCAATAAGTAAATTGGACCATATATATTAAACTGTGCCACTTCATAAGACAGCTTCCAACATCTTTAGGTGAATGGTGAAATTAGCTGTCTTCCATCACGGAAAGTGTCTTAGGGTATACCATCACTTAGTAAATATGTCCCCTCTTGGCCCATTCACTTTACTGGGTCCATAAGGTGTCTCCCAGCATTGAAGTGGTCTTGTGGAGTAGCACTTCTTAGTAAACATGGTCCATAATAATATAATGGGAAAAAAAACGGTATACATACAAATAGAGAAAAGTGATAAATAAAATAAGGGGAACTCACTCAGTTGTGCTGCTTATGGCACTTTTTTGTTGTTAGCAATATCCTCTTGTTTCTGTCCTCTTTTTCCCTGTTCCCCTTCCCTTGTTTATTATCCTTGTTGTTTTTTATGGTTGTTTGTCTGTTTTTTTATGTTGAGCTTCTCATGGGGTAAGCACTTAGCCATTGTTACCTCTTCATTAATTGTGACCCTCCCTATAAATTGGTGCTGTATATTTTTTCTTTGTTACTGATTTACATATGTTTAATTGTCCGTTCAGTTCCAACCATGGATTTTTTTATGTATACTATTGTACCAGTGCAATGTTGGTACTGGACCATTGCACCTATGACTTATGAAATACCTGTAGGTGAGTGCAAGTTCTAAAATATGTTTTATATCATAATAATAGAATGAAATCAGTAGCAACTTCAGGGAAAAAAACATTCTACTGGAATGTTGACTGAATATCAACATTGGCAAACTTTTCCTTGTGTTTGTTTACTTTAAAAGACATTGTGTTTTTTACATCTGACTGGTAATCTTTTAAATCAACATGAAGCTCTTACTTAAAAAAAATAATCTTAATTAGATATACTATACAGTTAACTAATCAATGAGTGTAACCTTGATTGAAATATACATTTCTTCCATTCAGATATCATTGTGGAATGAAGAGGTGGAGGTAGAGAGCGGAACAGGGAGTACATTATAGTAATCATTATATAGTATCAAAATATTCAAACTGGTTAGCTCAGGCTGAAACAACTGACATTTTGTACATTTTTGCATATATCTATATAAATTATGCATATTTAGTGCTTCGAAATGCATTACATTTTTGGGTGATTTTTTTTGCATAGCAAAATTCACAATTTAATAAATAGGCCCTAATGTATCAAGTGGCTCAACATAAAAAAAAATATTTAAAAAGTAATGCGGTGCAAGGAATATACTGCTGTAGTAATAGAAGTACCACAGCTCTATTGTTATCAATAAACCTGTTAATTAATTTATTTTGCATTTACACACATTGCACCAATTTATTCATGTATTCTTTTTAGAAAAAGAACATTACATGTTAATGTATTCCGTACTTTAAGGAGAGACGTGCAGCCTTCTTCTCCATACTGCGCACCTTTGGTTCATAGAGCTTAATAGGTAGTTGTCTTGGAACAAGTTTCCTTGGTGCAGGGATGAAGGGCACAACAGGGGGTAAGAAATACTGTGACAGTGCACTTGCCAGTCTCCATCCCACGTACTGCGAAAAGGCTAAGATCACAGGAGTTGAAGCCTTAGCGTTTGCATTATTGAAAGGATTTGTTGGACCATTTACTTCAGCCTGTTGAATGAAGGTAAAAAAAAAAAAAAATCAAACATGCTGCAGTAATCTGCTTTAAACAGGTTAATGGCACAAAATAATCTAGAATACATAAATTAGTGCTTTTAAGGCAGTGAGGAAGTGCACGCTATCCAAGGAAATGGAGATTAAGGCTTTCTGAAATCATGGTTAATTAACATTTGTGCTCTTTGTAAAAGGAGGCAAAAAATTCTTACACATTCTGTATACACATTTTGACATTTTAATCTAAACTGAAAAATATCGAATGCAGATCACTTTTGTAAAATTACTTATGCACTACTGGCTAACTACATTTTTAATTTCTCTAAATTAAAATCAATAATAATTTTAAGGCAAGTCACTTTCTCTCTGCCTCAAACACCAACATTAAATGGTAAGGTTTTAAAGACAGCAAGTCATTGAGCCTAAAAAATTCAAAAGTTCAGAGCTATAGAAGAAAACAGTATACTGTACAGTATTATGTGGAAGTTAAATAGACACAATATTGTGGGGGTTATTTATGAAACCTATCTGCAAAACTGGTGCAAAATAACTGCATCAGATTTATTAAAGAAAAAAATATATATGAAATTGAATTCAATGGGATTTCTTGATTAAATGTTTTCCAGATTCTGCCCCTGATTTGCAGCCAGGAGACTTTGAAAAGGGTTGACATTTTAGTGCCCCAATATACTCAGAAATGTATATACACAGTCTGTGTTCTGCTACTATGCACAGAGAATTTCAAGTTCTGATACTATAGAGCATTGTTGGTCCGCTTATACTACTATTTTTGCATGCTATTAGAGATATGGCATCCATCTATCCAAGCTCATACAGTTCAGGGAACATGTATATGGAGGTGTTTATTTATGTGTTCAGTCGTTATGAGATATACTGTAGTATATCATTGCTATCTCAGGGGTCTAGGAGGGTATTTTAAGGAACCTCACAGAGAGGCTATTCCCCAACTTACAGTACACCTATAGATATCATGTGATTACAGACCATCAATCATATGAACACATATTTATTTATTTATAAAATGTTTTACCAAGAAGTAAAACATTGAGAGTTATTGATAACTACACCCCGTTTTCAAGTATGTCCTGGGCACAGAGTTCTAATGACAAATACATAGTTATAATGAGTAAAAAGGGTTATACAGTACATTATATACAAGAAATTGTATGCACAGTTAAAGATAATATATATTATAGGCGTATATAACAGTTATAGACCAGATTAAAATGTGAGACAGCATTAGTTTTTAAAGAACTTAGACTGGTGGCGGAAGTGAGAGTCTCTGGTAGACTGCTCCAGTTGTGGGGTGCACTGTAAGAGAAGGAGGAGCGGCCAGATTCCTTGTTGAACCTTGGGACCATGAACAGTCTTTTGGAGTCAGATCTCAGATGAGAAGTTCCGCAAGACAGGAGAGATTAACTTTATGCCTATGACCAATCTAGTTAATTGAGCATTTCGCAGTGATGTGTGTTGTAATTACATTGGAGGACAAAATGGCATATTGAGTTGTAGAAGGTATCACGTTTGCCAAGTTGAGTTTGGGGTGCCGTGCCATATACTATGTCCCCATAGTCTATAATTGGCATCACCATCTGCTGTGCGATGCGCTTTCTGACCAGCAGACTTAGGGAGGATTTGTTCCTATAATATAGTACACCTAGTTTGGCATAGGTTTTGGAAATCAGGGTTTCAATGTGCAACCCAAATATTAAATGGGAGTCAAAACATATGCTCAAATACTTGAAACTTGTAACAGGGGCTAGGATAGTATTAGAGTTGGTTCTGATCTGTAGCTCCTTCATTGGAAGCTTTAGAAATTTAGCCTTGGTCCCAAATACCATTGTTACAGTCTTGTCAGTGTTTAGAAACAGTTTGTTTTGGGAAATCCAATTTTCAAGTCTCAAAAAGTCAGATTGAAGTATGTGTCTAAGGTCAGAGAGGGTAGGGCTGTGTGCATATAAGATTGTGTCATCCGCATACATGTGTATTGATGCTCCCTTACAAAGCTGTAGGAAGATCATTAATGAACACTGAGAAGAGTAGGGGCCCCACAACAGAGCCTTGTGGGACACCACAGGTGATATCCAAGGGGTTGGATTAAGTGCCTGAGATTGACACATGTTGGAATCTACAGTACCTGATAAGTAGGAATGAAACCAGTTTCAAGCATGCTTACCTATTCCAGAGCACTTGAGTTTGTTTAGCAAAATAACAGGATCAACAGTATCAAAAGCCTTTGCAAAATCTAGGAATATTGCACCAATGAGTTGTTCCATTTCACACTGGATGTCATTGCAAACATTTAGCAGTTAGTTAAAGTGGAGTGTTTTGGGCGAAAGCCAGATTGGAATTAGCTAGGGAAATTTGTCTTGGTATAGTAATCGCTTAATTGGGAGTGAACACATTTTCCCATGACTTTGGTTAGTTTTAGGAGAAGAGAGATTGGTCTGTACACTGCGATCGCGGGACGGCGGCAGGGGGTTCCGGGGGACCCGGCGGACCCGGCAGCGGTAGGGAGAGCGCCCCGATCGGAGGGCGCTCTTCCGCTGCTTCGGCGCGCGCCCGTCACCCTGCGGCGCGCGCCAGGATACTGCTGCGGCCAAGAACGGGCAAATGCTCGAATAAACTTGGCCGCAGCAGTAGTTTGAGACAGTATTTTTGTCCCCACTTTTGAAGATTGGGACAACAATGGCAGTTTTCCAGGTCAAAGTTTAAGTATATGGCCTGAAGACAAGATAGAGTTGATTAAGGAAGCAAGCAGTTTGGCAATAGCTGGGGCACCAAGTCGTAGGCATTTAGATTGCAGTAGGTCAGGTCCACATTGGCTGCTTAATTTTAATTAATTCGAGGGTATTGGTGTGTAGCATCAGATTTTTCCCGTACCTTTGATCATGGAGACTTCAAAAGGCGAAAGGTCATGTTAAAACCAACTAAGAAACGTCAGTCGCTGGCAAGCAATGCGCCAGCGACAGCGCCAGCTTCCAGTAACGGTCCGACCGTCAGTGAAAACGTGGTGACCGGCAACCCTTGCTGTCTGTCCCCGTCTGGATACCTGCAGCCTGAGCCGGATTTCACGTACAGATTCCAGCAAGCTTGCATGTACCAAAGCGATTTCCAGCCTCATCAGCTGTCAACTGCAGGTGTAGTAGTCCCACTGTCACCTGTCAACTACGTGTATAATCGAGAATACGGGACTGGCAGTGGCTCGGCGCCAGCTGATTGGCAAAGTGTATGGTGAGTAATGTTGCCATATTTTATTCTGTTTTTGAAATATCAAGATCAATGCACAGTCAAGCGATTCTCCTGTAAGCAATATCATTGGCTGAGCAGCTTCTACAGTAGATACTGCACAATTGGTGGAAAGCTAGGTGCATGCGCATTGGAACCTTCTTGAAACGCATATGCATGTCATCACATCTACAGTAGGCGCATGCGCATGTGAACAGGAGACGCCCCCCGAGAAAATTATTGGTGGGACTGACTGACCATTACAGTAAATCTTGTACTTTTGTTTTTCCTCAGAAAAGAAAACTTTGTCATCTCATGCGGAAAACGGCAAATGGGGGGATTTCGATGGATAATATCGCTTTGTGTAACAATGCCTGCACATTGCTAAATCGGATTTAAAAAACCACGTACCGGAGTCTACAGTTTAGTGGCCGTTGTTATTGATTAGGATAGAATACTGTAACTGAGAGCTTCATAGAAAACCTGAAATAGCATGCTGTTGTTTTCAGACCGTATACAATACTTTTTTATATATACTGTATAATAAACCCGAAAAATAAAAAGTATGCATTTATTCTACATGTATTCCAGTACATATGTGTATTCTATACCCGTACAGCATGTATTGTTTTAATACTCTTGTGATGTACAGTACTGAGCATGCCTACAGTATACAGTACAGTACGGTACAGTATGCCTGGACAGTACTGTATGTTCTAGAAACACTGCATTTTGTTACAGTATAAAAGGAGACAATGGAACAATTTAAAACAAATCAACATTTTCTTTTATTGGTGGAGTAAGTACAAAAACATTTATTTACAAATACAATTTAAAAACATTTTAAGTGTACAGCAATTCAAAACATTAACAGGTGTATGGTTTACTGCTAGTGAAAACATTTATGTACAGAAAGTCAAAACATTTACAGTAGGATGGTGTACAGAACAGTCAGTCAGGCCTGCACTACTCCAGTCCTCGAGTCTTGTGTAAGTAAAAACATTTCTTTATTAATAAAATTTAAAACACGCAACATCTCCTTTATTAAAGTACAGAAAGTCAAAATATTTACAGTAGGATGGTATATAGTACAGTAAGTCAGGCCTGCACAACTCCAGTCCTCGAGGGCCAAAAACAGGCCCGGTTTTATCCTTAAAACCGGGCCTGTTTGCGGCCCTCGAGGACTGGAATTGTGCAGGTCTTGTGTAAGTAAAAACATTTCTTTATTAATACAAGTATAAAACAAGCACTTGTCCCTGAAGAAGCTCCTTTGCTGGAGGGAAACGCGCGTTGGACGCGCAATGTTGTCAGTCTCCTACTTGGAGCTGTTTTTAATGTAGTGTTTGCAGTATCCTGGGTGTAACTGAGTAGACCATATGAGCTAACTATTTATTATCAATCCATGGTCAGTGTGCCTGCTATACCTGCACCCAATGTGAGGTGTCTCCATATTATATTGCTGTGCATTTAAGCAAGTACTGCGGTATTTGGAAGTTCTACAATACAGTTATTAGACAATCACATGCCAGCGTCATTATCTAGACCAATCTCCATGTAAATGTGCAGGGGGCTATATTTAGCAGCATTAGGATATTTAATCCTGTGGCCACTTGCCTGCATATAATTATATATCACTCCACATTTGGTCTTACCGTTACCCCAGAGGGGTTTTATACCCTACTTATAGCATTCCCTGTCTCTAACATCCCATTGTATCAATGATACCGGGATAGTATGAATAATCAATGACACGGTTGCTTGATTGCTACGATTTAATACATTTTTAATCCACATCACACGTTACTTTGGTAATATATGTTTTAAGGATTTATTCAAAGTTAATTTTTACACTTGGGCGGTGTGCATTTAAGTGAATTCTTTTGGGGGCACATCCATTTTGTGTTTCCCCTTCCCCTTTTTCTGATTCTATAAAACAAGCAACAAGTCAAAAAATAAACAACAGTTGAACAGTTACGCAAATTCGATCCCCACCAGATTGTCCTTCCAGGGCCGATGCCTTGCATGACGCAAAATGCCATTAATGGAGTCTCGAACAATTTTCATTAAAGGATCTGAAATTGAAAAATAGCTCCGCAATTCCTCCACAATAGTCCTTCATAAAATTTCAGGAAGCGCCCTTTTTTCGCGATTTCCTTCGTAGTTTACATTTTTGGCCCACCCGCAGTACACCAAGTAGGACACGTGGTGCTTAAAAATTAACATGCCATACTTCTGGGGTAAACCAGAACTCATCACCCTATACTTCTCCCTGAGTGCCGGTGGCAGATCGCGCAGGATGATGTCGGGCACTGTATTGATGCAAGCGTATGTAGGTTGGATTCTGGGAGCGGGTGTGGTTCTGGGAGCGGGTGTGCTTTTGGCGGCGGGCGAGGGTAGGTTGTCTGGAAGGAAGCTTTCCTCATGTCTTGGTCGCCGTATTGTCTCCTGGCATGATCTTGACGGGGTTGTCATGTTATCCTCCTCGTCAACGGCATACATGTACACAAATTCTTCTGGTGGAGGGGGTGCACTTGGTGTTGGAAGGTGGTCGAAGGTCCCATTCATCACATCCATGCCACCCTCCTGCTCTGGCATCGGGGATACAGGGGCATGAACACCGAGCAAATTTATCCCCGCTATGTCAGTCTCTATCTTCTCCATCCGTTGATCCATCTTCTCCATCCGTTGATCCATCTTCTCCATCTGTTGATCCATATTTAGCATGGTCTCTAAAAGAAGATCTATCTTTACCAGCATAGTAGAGTTCCCGGGGATATCGACACTTAACCCATTCAGCATGCGGTCTAACGAGCTGGTTCTTGTGCATGGGGTGCTGTGGACATCTGGGTGTATGGGTGCTACGGAGGATTAGATGGGGGTTCCCTGGAGAGAAGCGGCAGCATAGTCGAAAAAGGATGGAGGAGATGACCTGTGGATTTCCGGGAGAGAAGCGACGGCGTCGTCGAAGAGGGATGGAGAAAGTGACCTGTGGATTTCCGGGCGAGAAGCGGCAGAGTTGTCTAAGCGTAATGGAGAAAGTGACCTGTGGATTTCCGGGAGACCAGTCGCAGCGTCGTCGAAGAGTAGTGGAGAAGATGGGCTGTGGGTTTCCGGGAGAGCGGCAGCAGCGTCGTGGACGAGTAGTGGAGAAGATGGGCTGTAGATTTCTGGGAGAGAAGCGGCAGAGACGTCTAAGCGTAATCGAGGAAGTGGCCTTGGGGTTCGATGGGTTGGCTGTCAATTGTTTAGCCTTGAGTGTACATCACCGAATTTCTTCTTGACATAATAAGGCTTACGTGTATTAAAACCTTTGGGGTCAGCAGAAGGTTTTCTTTATTAGCCTTAGCCTTTCGCTTTGGCCTTGGCTGGGAAATGGCTCCCGCCTTTCGCTTTTTCTGTGTGATAGGCACGGCAGAGGCGAGTGGCTTCCTGTATCCGTAGAATCGGGGTTGATCCATGGAAGCAGATGGCACAATGCAGTATTTGGACAAGGGCAAGTTCAGATAGATAATGTGTGAATCAAGGGGGGACTCCATTTTGACTGCTATATAACCATTTTATACTGATTATGCCATTATGCTTTTTAGTCAGATGTTAAACTGACCTTTTACCCACTTAATGGTGGCCGAACTACTGAACTATGTATGTTCAGACTATTTCACCATGTAGAAACAGGAAGTTTAGTCAGCTGTGCTTAGCCTGGATGTATGAAATGTCTTAACAATGTCTGAACAATGAAATGTCTTAACAACAAGAATTATGATGCTTCCTAGACTGTCCCATGATCGGGCAGCTAGACTAGTTCCCAAATCGTAACTTTCCATCTGTCACTTTCTAGATAAACATAAAGGGAAGTAAGTTTCTCACGTATACAGTACGTGTTTTTTCTACGCTCGCTCGCCTATATAACCTGACTGTAAACTATTAATAAACAGGAGAGGTTTTTGACAACGCTCACCGGTGTCTGACTCAATTACTTCTCCTCCGAGCTGCTCGTCTTTTCCTGTCCAGCACTTTAAGAGTGGGTTTAACGGCCTCCAGAGGTGATCATCCAAAGTACGAGAGAAGGTTCCTACGCAGCGCCGTAGAGAATATATTTTTCAATTGGTGTCAGGAGCAGGACGAGAAGTCACGGCTGGGTAAGTACAAGATACTATGTATCTGTATATTATCCTTCTGTGTCTCCTTGTCCAGAGCCCTGGGTTAAGATATACCTCTGTACTGGATGATTTAGGAAAAATATAGAAACATATGAGTGAGGGACTCATATGAGTCAGGATTATATAATCCTTGACTGAGTTAAATAGAGCCAGGGTTATAGTCCCTGCTGAGAAGGAATAAGCAATATATGTGTTTATCTGCTTGAAATACTCTTAAAGTGTTTGTGGAAAAGTGAATTTTTCTTTTTTTTTGGAGGGAGATTATTGTATTACTGTGCATGTGCATGTTTTAATATATATAGTATAAGATATATAGAAGTGCATAAGTTCATAAGAATACGCTGTGTTGCTCATATTTTTACTGTGCTGTGCTTGCTTGTTTGCTGGATATTTTAGTCAAGTAAGAATTGTACTGTGTTAGGATGGGGATTTCAAATAGTAAACGATGCCCTAGGGAAACACATGATTCTAAACATAACAATCCAGGCAAAAATGTTAAGCAAGATAGCAAGAGAACTGTTGACACAGATGGTAAGACTTCCAAGCCCAAACCTACTGTTACACTTATCATTAACAGACAATATAACCCTGACATAGAAACACCCAAAGACTATGTGAGTGCCTGCACGGCTGACTATTATTCTAACCCTTTTGTTGATAATATGGCTGGCTGGTCTGAGAAAATGCAATCTTCCAACCCTTTTCCGAGGGAAGGTAGTTTTGCCCCATTCCATATGACAATGATAAGGGGCTTATGTTTGGGTGGTGATCCTGAATGGCTATGGTTTCAGCCGGATCCCGAGTGGGACATGAAATATATGGCATTATGTGGCCGCATTTGGGTGAAAGTGGCACCTCAAATTGATGAGGCAACACAAATTAATAACCCAAAATCTGAAGAGCCATTATGGCCACCCCCGCCTGAGCACCTTACAATGGTGTATTCCCAAGCCCCTAATGCACCCCCACAGGAGTTTTTATCTCCAGTTGTTTTACCCCCACCGCCTTGTGTGATGTTACAATCACCCCCATAAACTCCTAACACACCCGTGCCACTATATCCAAGTTTGGATCCTACCATATTGGCAGCTTTATCATACTATGCTGCAGGTACGCATCCATCTACTCACCACAAACCTCCCGCACCCGTACACAGGTGGGATGATAATGATTTTTGTCCCCAGTCATCTCAACCCACATATACGGAGTTGAGAAATACTACAGAATCAGAGGTCGCACTCCTCTCTGAGGCTTTGCCTGATACACTGGCGACACGTTTTATTGAAGCACGGCTAGCACCGCAAGCCGGGGGATGCCCCGGCGTGCTAGCCGCACTCCCTCAGCGTGCCGCGCATCACCGATGCGCGGTCACGCGTCATCGGGAGCCTGCGCCCCCTGCACGCGCGTCCAGGGCTCCCCGAGGGAGCCCTGGTGTCCCGCGATGTGGGGGACGGTGGCAGGGGGTTCTGGGGGACCCGGCGGACCCGGCAGCGGGAGGGAGAAAGCCCCGATTGGAGGGCGCTCCTCCACTGCTTCTGCGCGCGCCCGGCACCCTCCGGCGCGCGCCAGGTTACTGCTGCGGCCGAGAACGGGCAAATGCTCGAATACAAGAGTCTCACCCCCTGTCTCCAGGGAGGATGAAGAGGAAGACTCAAGTTCGGAATCATCTTCCCATTCCGACATGTCATCACCCCCTCGCCAATTGTCCTTACAAAAACATAAAGATACCATTGCTCCGGCAGCGTCAGTGACATCTCAGTCATCTGCAGAAGCCAGCAATGAAAGAGTTAAGGAGTTCTGTGCCTCTGTGAAAATACTGGCTGAGGAATTTAAAGAATTAAAGTCGTAATGACCGAATCACTTGCTGTAACACTGACACCCACACATAATACCAAACCCGTACTTGCAACACCTCAATCATCCTTTCTCACACCTAAAAACACTACAACTACACGGAAGGATGACATTCGCACTGCTAGTAAAAGGGAATATGAGGAACTTTTAGCTGACACTTTAGCTGACACAATAGAACTCTCTGAGCAAATCAGAAACATGAATTCTCCAGGACAGAACAGACCAATATCAGCTAGGACACGACAGGCATTACGTGACACTCTGATGAGGAAACAGGCTGACACACAGGATTGTGCTGAAGCAGAGGTTGATTTAGCATTGCCTTTTATGACTTTAGGCAAGGATATTCTGATACACTCCGTAGACACCACACTAATGGAATCATGGGCTACAGGATGCCCTGACCCTTTTAAAAATCCCAGTGGTGCCATTAAATACCTGAAAAGAGAAGTCAAGGTTATCAATTTACAGGAGGGGATATCAGATTTTGTTTGGATTGTTTAACCGGACACATTGATATTGATTGGTCTAAGGCTGACCGTTACTTAAGTCAAAAGTATGATGCACCCGGTAATAGTTCCAGTTCCAGATATGATGCCGAAGAGGCTGCACCCGCAGATGGTGAGTTTGTCTGGAATGATCCCCGAGTTGTTTCCAAAATGTGGGATCTGTTGCAGAAATATTTTTTTGATCAGGGCAGATCAAGGAAAAATGCGGGTCTGATAATGACCATTAAACAAAAAGAAGACGAGTCAGTCACAGATTTTTGTCGTAGATTTAAAAATGAGTGGGTGAACACAGCAGGGATGCAATACCCTAAGGCAACAGATGATGAGATAAACATTTTGTATGTACAATCTTTACTAAATGGTTTATGCGAGCAGCATAGACAAATTGTTTACATGACAGTGACCGGATGGCAAACAATGACACCTGAGAAAATAGTGGGTGACCTGGCCATTAAGGATGGTGCAGGAGCTTTTACCGATCGTATACCTTTACCCCCACCCCCTCCTCCACCTGCCACTATAATGCATGCTCATGATGGCTCACTGCAGAATTATAGAGGTAATAATTACAGAAGCAAGGGAAGACAGAATAGAGGAAGGGGAAGGGGACAGCAAGGGAATAATCAGCGCAAACCAGGTGTTTGTTTTAATTGTGGGAAACCAGGACACTGGAGAAATGAATGTTGGGCCCCTTCTCAGGGTAACAACCAACAACAAAATCAGCAGCAGGGTTATCAGAGTCAGGGAAATAACAGGCAAAATCAGGGCTATGGTCAGCAAAGTCAGGGCAATAATCAGCAGCAGAATACCCAGAGGCAACATCAGAATCAAAATTATCAGGGGCAAAATGCTTCCAGCCCTAACTATAATGTTGCGTGGAACCAAGAGATGCCCTACAGCCAATAGGGATGCCCGAGGACAGAAACCCTCGTCTGCCCAAAAGCCTCTGTGTCTAATGGATGGTTAGATATACCACTATTATCATTGTATGTCAACGGAAGATTAACCGATTTCCTTGTAGACACAGGTGCAACGCGTTCTTGTCTTAATAAACATTCTTACAAAGGTCAAATGAAGCAAGCAGACGAGTCCTCTATGGGTATTGAGGGTACACTGACCAAATGTTACAACACACCTGTTTTGTCGGTACAATTAAATCCTAGGTCTGACAAAAAATGGGATCACCCATTTCGGGTTATTCCACAATGTCCAGTAAATTTATTGGGATGTGATTTAATGGCCAAAATGCAAATTGACATAAGTATTGATGACAAGGGAGGGATTATTGTAAGTTCTCCACATCTCTCCCCCAATAATTATGATCTTTCTCTCTTTCAGCACGACACTGGCAGACTCAAAGTTCGAGGGTTAACAATGCCAGAGAGATTAGTTGAACAACTGACCAAATTGTCAGATTTTGCTACCCATGGGGATATGCCTTACACACGTATGACATTTGCTAATCCTATTTCATGTATCATCTATGATCCAGAAGCAGAGATGCATGATCCTAAAGCACACACAGATGTGTCTGCTCGAATTTAAGGTGTATGGATCACACCAACTACTATATACATTGCATCAGACAAAGGGGCCTTCATATGGGCTCAGGGACAGCAGCTTGTATTACAGGACAAGTATTTACCTATTGACGAGATATGGGATATAGAATGGAATCTTTATTCTGCTGACATACCTTTATCATTACAGGACATTGACCCACGAGTATGGGTGACTTCTAACACTGACCCAGGTCTAATCTCATGCACACCATATGAGGCCACACTAAAGCCAGGAGTAAGTCCGGTCTACATCAAACAATATATGCAAGTGATCCAATGCTAGGTAAAATCCATATTTGAATGCTGTTTTCTGTCTACCCCTAATCAAATTAAGTGTTGCCACCTAGGCAGGGAACACCCTGTGTAGAAAACCATTTGTTTGAATGTGCTAATTAAGCAGACAGAACAACATTGTCAGGTGACTTTTTAGGCCTATATAAACCCAGTCAGAACAGCTAGTCTGCTTGCAGCCCATATCCAAGTAGCCCATTATAAGTGGCATGACTATTGAACAACTGAAGTTTAAAAGGAAGTTCAAAAGAAGTGAGAAAGAAGTGGACACCCCATCTGGCCCTGATTCCTGCATTTGAACTACGCTGGAAAGGAGGATATCATCAATACCAGACTGCATCATTACTGCTGTGATGCTGCCTTTACCATTTATATTTGCTGTGACTTCACTGCTTCTCAAATTATGCACTTCTTTTTACCAGCCTCAGTATGTCTCAAACTCTATTCATATATCTCCATCTCTCCTTTCTTCACCACTTCTCAGTTCACATGAACTCCTTTCTTACCTGCGTCCTCTGACACCACACAGCTATATCCCCTGCACTAAAAAACACCCCTACAAATCCTCCTCACACATCCTCTTTCTATCCATGCTTCTCCTCCTTGCTTCTGGGGATATCTCTCCCAATCCTGGTCCCTGTCTTATTTCAACTTGCTCTCGTCCTCGCCTCCCACATGCAACTTCTACTCCTTCTGGTGTCAACCCCTCCAACCTCATACCCATCCCCTGCCACCCTCCCTCCTCTCTCCCTTTCTCCTGTGCCCTTTGGAATGCTCGCTCCCTCTCTAACAAGTTCCTCTCTGTACATGACTTCTTTCTCTCTCACTCTCTGCTCCTATTTGCTATAACTGAGACCTGGCTCACTCAGTCTGACTCTGCTCTGGAAGCTGCCCTCTCCTATGGTGGCCTTTCCTTCTCCCACACTCCGCGCCCTGATGGCAGGGGTGGAGGCGTGGGGCTCCTGCTCTCCTCTGTCTGCCGTTACCGAACCCTTCCTATTCCCCCCTCTCTTGCTTTTCCCTCCTTTGAGGCTCACACTGTCCAGATCTTCTCTCCTCTCCCTGTTCATGTGGCGGTCATCTATCGCCCACCTACCTCTACTCATCCCCCTTCTGCCTTTCTCTCTCACTTTGAATCCTGGCTCTCTTTCTTTCTCTCCTCAGACTCCCCTGTTCTTCTCCTTGGGGACTTCAATTGCCACATTGATGACCCCTCTCTCTCTTGGGCTTCCCGCTTTCTTTCTCTTACCTCTTCTTTTGGCCTTCAACAGTGGACTGCAGCCAGCACCCACAAGGATGGCCACTACTTAGACCTGGTTTTCACTAAAAACTTCTCTCTCTCTGATTTCTCCATTTCCCCTTTTCCTCTCTCTGACCATCATCTCATCTCATTCTCTTTATCTCGCTTCTCCCCTTCTCCACCTCCATCTACACCCCGGTTCTGCAGAAACCTGCGCTCTATTTACTTACCTGACTTTGAGTCCACTTTACACTCCTCCCTCTCCTCTCTCAGCTCTGCTACAGACCCTGAAAACCTGGTCAGAAAGTACAACTCTGTCTTGTCCTCGTCTCTTGATCTACATGCCCCGCTTTCTCTCTGCCGCCCTCGCCCTTCTAACCCTAGACCCTGGCTAAATTCCCACACGCGCATGCTGCGTTCCTCCACTCGTTCCTCTGAACGCCTCTGGAGGAAGTCTCACACTCTCGCAGACTTCCTTCACTACAAATTTATGCTATCCTGAGGCGCATGCGCGATGGCGAGGAGAGTAGCAGCCTAAGCTGAGAGCTCCCGCACCCGCCGCATAAAACAACGACAGACTAACATTTAAAAATCACTTTACCCGACAATAAATACTACGCACGAACAGGGGAACACATCAGGATGGCCCCACAACCTACCAAAAAAAAATCTACCGGCGAAATGGCGCCGGGCTCCATAGCGGGATCCGACTCCGATCGGGAGGAGGAGAGAGAGGACGCGGCAGGCCAGCTCCCGGTACGAAGATGCGACTTCGACCGGCTCTATGCTAATATGAAGTCGCTCTTCCGTGCCGAAATTCAAGAGCTTAAACAAGAAATCCAAGGCCTGGGAGAACGCACAGGGGCATTGGAAGACAGCATGGCGGCCTCCAACACTGCAGCGAGAAAGGCTGAGAAGAGAGCAAACCACCTGCAGGTGCAAATAGCGGAGTTGGCTGAGCGGCAGGAAGACGCGGAGAACAGAGACCGCAGAAGCAACCTCCGCATTAGAGGCATCTCTGAAGACGTGGCGGATATTAAAGACTTTATAACCCGCTGGCTGTCTGTGTTGTTACCGGGGGTACCTGCGTTGGAGCTGGCAATGGACCGTTGCCACCGGGCCCTCCGGAGTAGGCCAGTGGCCCCCGACCACCCTAGAGACATTATAGCCAGGATGCACTATTATAGCACCCGAGAAGCTGCGCTCCAATCAGCCCGGGGCCCCGAGGCGTGCAGTTTCGAAGGCACAGCCATCCAACTATACCAGGACCTCTCCCCTATTACCCTGGCTCGCCGTAAGAAGCTACAACCAATTACGAAAATACTGCGGGACAGGGCAGTAAGATACAGGTGGACCTTCCCATTCGGACTACTGGTCCTGCGGAATGGGAAGGCCATCTCGATGAAGGAGCCGGAAGAAGCCCCAGAGTTCCTCCGCAACCTAGGTCTGGAGGAAGGCCCTGTCTCAAATAACAGCAGGGAGCGGAGTCCACCTGCAGAGTGGCAAAAATCTACGAGCCCCAAAAATCGCAAGACCCGGGCGACGGAGGAGGAGGTGTAGAGCGGCGCCCTAAAGGACAAAGTTGAGTTGGCCACAGTTAGGCCCTAGTTTTTCCCTGACTCTTGCCAGAACTACCCTGAAAAAGTGCACAAAATGCACTGCAGACGTCCCAGCACGGACCGGAGATCTCTGGATAACTGCTCCTAAAAGAAGAATAATAGACGGGGAGCCAAAGCGGCATCCTCTTACCTGAAGTGCCGGTCGTAACGAGGGAAAAGAATTCCAGGAAATCCCCGTGACACGCAAGACCAAGAAGATGGCGCCGCCAGACCGCATGGAGGGATCACCAGCACCTACCGGAAGTGAAGGTCGTTTGGCGGGAAGAGCCCACGAGGAGACATCCGCTTCCCCCGACGTCCGGCGACTCAATGATGGCACCCGGAAGGACGTCACCGGAAGCAGCGAGACGGCCATCTTGGATGGGGCACACCCGTCCGGACACAGGAAATCCCGCGATGCTCCGGCCTCCGGATGCCAGTTGCCACCGGAACCGGATGTGCAGTCCTGGCAGGGATAGAGATAGGACTATAGCGGCAACAGCCGATCTCTCCCTCGCCCTTCCCCTCCCCTTCCCTTCCCCGGCTGTGAATGATGAGGTTGAAACTGGGAGCGCTTGGCTACTTATGGCTACCGGCTACTTATGGCTACCGGCTACTTGCCCACACGCACACCCCCCCCCCCCCACGTCCAAACCTACCAGCTACTTGCCCACAAGCACACACCCCCCCCACGGTCAAACTCACCAGCTACTTGCCCACACGCACCCCCCTGCCCCCCCCCCCACGTTCAAACCTACCAGCTACTTGCCCACAAGCACACCCCCCCCCCCACGTTCAAATTTACCAGCTACTTGCCCACACGCACACCCCCCCCCCCTCCTGCCTCCCCCCCTTGCCTCCCCCCCCCCTCCTGCGCATTAAGTCAATGCAAGAAGCATGAGCACTCAGCTCTATAACAATCTCAGACAAACGCATTAGACATACAGACCAAGGTTGTGGCCTACAGAGACCAATCACAGATAATAAACACACCCTTGCCCAACACCCATCATGCGGGGCCACGGTTCGCCCCTATAGACGACTGAACCCGGACATTATCATGTTACAAGAAACACACTTCTCCCGACGCCACTCCCCTAAGTTTATTGACAGTAGATATCAGACCTGGGTGTCTGCCGCAGCAAATAAAAAAAAGAGAGGAGTCGCAATTCTATTGCACAACCGCCTATCATTGGATATAACCATCACAAAGAGGGATGCTAACGGTCGGTTCTTAATAGTGGTCGGGACCATCTGTGGCCAGCCACTCACTGTAGCAAATGTATATGCCCCCAGCGACCGCGCAGACTCCTTCTTTGACTGTTTTTTCACGACCCTTCAGAGAATAGCACAGGGTGCTATAATTTTAGGTGGGGACTTTAATCATACTCTCGACCCTCACACGGACAGATGCACTGTAGGCGGACTGAAAAATCCACAGGGTAGAGCTGCCTGGATCAGGGGCCTCCGGGCCAACAACCTGGTTGATATCTGGCGCGAGCAACACCCAGGGGAAAGAGAATACACATTTTACTCCCACCCCCATGACCGCTATAGCAGGATAGACTACCTCTTTGTGACCAACAGAATGGTTTCGCAGATCGCCCACATGGGAATCCATGATATTTCATGGTCAGATCATGCACCAGTAGAGCTGCGGTGCACAGATTACGTGCTTGACAGGCCCGGAGCGACATGGAAACTCAATGAGTATCTAATTAAAATCCCTGAGGTGGCACAATCAATAGAGGGAAAAATCAGGACATATTTTGACGAGAACACGGGTAGCGTGGCATCTCAGTCTATCCTATGGGAGGCCCATAAGGCGACACTCAGAGGAGAACTCATAGGGATTGCTAGTAGGCGGAAGAAAGAAAGGGACAAAAAGATTCACACTTTACAATCAGACCTAAAAACCCTCTCCGCCCTACACAAACAAAATAAACAAGCCCAAACCCTTAAGGCATGGCTAGATACCAAGACGCAACTAAATTTACTGATGGCCTCCCGAGCTGAGAAGGAGCTGACCTGGTCTAAACGGAAATTCTATGAACGTGCCAACAAGCCAGATACCCCGCTTGCCCGTAAACTCCAGAATAGGAGTAATAACTTCCACATACAGTCAATTCGAACTGATAAAGGTGGCCTCACTTCTGACCCTAAACAAATTGTTGAAGAGTTCAAAACATACTATGAGACCCTATATGATGGGGCGAAGGTCTCCCATTGTGAGACCACTCATAGACAGCTGAAGACGTTTCTGAAAGAGGCAAATTTGCCCAGATTGAGCAGATTGGAAAGGGACGCGCTGCAGGTGGATTTCTCAGGTGAGGAAATATCTGAGGTAATCAAATCACTGAAGTCATCGAAGGCCCCAGGCCCCGATGGTTTCTCTAACTTATATTACAAAAAATTCCGGAAATTATTAGTCCCTCACCTGACTAGGCTATACAACTCATTCTTCGATGGGGCCCCTATACCGAGCCAAATGCTCCAAGCGTCCATATCAGTGATCCCCAAACCAGGGAAGGACCCAGCTGACTGTAAGAGCTATCGGCCAATATCACTAATCAATTCTGATACTAAATTTTTTTCCAAACTATTGGCAAACCGCTTAAACACGGTAATGCCCAAGCTGGTCCACCCAGATCAAGTAGGGTTCATCTGCGGGAGGCAAGCGGCAGATAATACTAGACGGATCATAGACTTAATAGATTTGGCCCAGAAACAGAATAGCCCGTCTATGGCACTTAGCTTAGATGCCGAAAAAGCCTTTGACCGAATTGATTGGCCCTACCTTAAAGAGACGCTTGGGGAGTTCGGCGTGGGAGGGAGAATGCTGAGCGCCATTCTAGCTCTGTATCATGAACCGAGGGCGAGAGTCCGGCACCAGGGCTTCCCCTCGGAGGAATTCCCGATACAGAGTGGCACCAGACAGGGTTGCCCCCTGTCCCCACTACTATTCGCGCTATGCATAGAGCCCTTGGCGGCACATATTCGTAATAACCCAGATATAACAGGAATCCAAATTCATGACCAGTCACACAAGGTGGCCCTGTATGCGGACGACATTATCTTAATGTTAACTAAGCCCCTTACCTCCCTGCCAAACGTCTTCAGCCTGCTAGATAAATTTAATAAGATCTCGGGGTTCAAAATTAACCAAACTAAGTCAGAAGCTCTAAATTTAAACCTGCCAAAGGCTACCGCAAAATTGATAGAACTAAATTTTAACTTCAAATGGCAAGTCTCCTCGATTAAATACCTAGGGGTTAATATCACCAAAGAATATAGCGCCCTATACAAAGCTAACTACCCCAGACTGATAAGGACCCTATTGGAGGATCTCAGACTCTGGTCAGGCTATGCGGTCTCCTGGATCGGCAGGATCCAATGCCTCAAAATGAACCTCCTCCCTAGAATCCTGTACCTATTTCAGACACTCCCGGTGCAGGTGATCAGGGCTGACATCCTCCGCCTGCAGTCCTCCATGGTGAAATTCGTCTGGGGTAATAAGAAGCCCCGTATCAAAGCTAGTATATTAATTCGCCCAACACTACGAGGAGGACTAGGGGTACCTTGCTTGTTGGCCTACTTCCGAGCGGCACAATTGACTCAAATAGTACAGTGGCACGTGCCGACGGTTCTCCGGAGGTGGGTGGAGCTGGAACGTCATTGTAGCTCCCCGGTGGAGTTACGGGATTTAATCTGGCTTCCACAGAGAGTACAAAAATCCGTGGGGATACCGCTGGCGACTATGAGGAGCTCGTTTGCAGTTTGGAGGGACACCAGACTCAGATGTGCGCTTACCACCCAGCACACATATATGACCCCGTTTGTAGGGAACCCTGATTTCGCTCCGGGCATGCCAGGTGGACATATGGGGCCCTGGAAAGCAAAGGGCCTCACAAGGCTTCTACATTTGAAAGGTAGCCCGCTACTAAAATCATTTGACCAAATTAAATCTGAAACGGGGATACCAAATTCTGAATTCAATAGATACCTTCAGATTAGAGCCTTCTATAACAAAATCCCTAAACGCCCGAAGCGTACCAATTTCGAGCAGCTGTGTTCAAGAGGAACGGACACCTCGGGACTTACTTCTACGATCTATAGAGCGGTAGTCTGCCCTGAGACCACAGACGATACCAAACTGACTTATAGACAGACATGGGAAACCGACTTAGGGGAGACCCTAGAAGACGAAGACTGGGACACAATAGTGCTGGCGGCGGCCAAAAGCTCGATCTGCACAACCCTGAAGGAGAACGCATATAAAGTCCTCATGAGGTGGTACCTCACCCCAATCCGATTAGCAAAGTTTGTGAAAGGTTACCCCCCATTGTGTCCCAAACAATGTGGGGAACAAGAAGACTTGCTGCACATGCTGTGGGGTTGCACCAAAGTGGCACCTTTATGGGAGGAAATCCAAAATTGGCTAGAGAGAATTCTCGGAAGACCGGTCCCCCTGGACCCCTGGCTGTTCCTGCTGGGCAGGCGCAGGCGGGGGCTAGGCGGACCGGCACAAAAACTGATTGCACATTTTGCAACAGCCATGAGGTGCGAACTCGCGGCATTGTGGAAGCAACCAGACTTACCCACGATGATGAAAATTCGGAACAGAATCTGGTATGTTTGCCGGATGGAACAATTGACGAGTCTGGTCAATGACACCGGCACAAATTTTCTAAAAGTATGGGCCCCTTGGCTAGACCAATCTGACATCCCTGGGGTGAATGCCACCAATATTCTGCAGTGATAATAGAAGATGCGTTCTCCTTCGGGGCAGCGGCACAGACAACGACAGGTTAGAACACCGATAGGGCAGACACGCGATGACCACGCGGAGACGGACAGTCGGCTCCCTCGAAACAACTACAGTGCCGGTGGCTCAAGAGCACAATCTGGAGACACATTCCATCTGGCCGTCCTGACGGGCCGTCTTACCTGGACCCCCCCCTCCCCCCCCCTTTTTCTTTTCCCTAAGTCTGTCCTGTACGTCTTGTAAGTCTTTAATTTAATTTAATTTTATTTCTCCCGCAGTTGATGCTGTAAAATAAAATGTTGGGTTCAGGGGCACTCATATAAGATAGCGGGTCGTCAGATATTGTACGTACTGTTCCTTGACCCAATAAAGAAATTTTTTGTTGAAAAAAAAAAAAATTATGCTATCCTGTTTCAACTCTGCCCTCTCGCAAGCTAAACAAGCCTACTTTTCTGCACTAATCAACATGCACAAGTCTAACCCACGCTGACTGTTCTCTGTCTTTGATACTCTACTCAAACCACCCCCAGCTGCCTCTCCTTCCTCCATCTCCGCTCAGGACTTTGCTGACTATTTTAAGGAAAAGGTGGAATCCATACGGCAGAACATCCCCTCTGTTTCTTCCCCCCATCCTACACCTCTTCCTAACTCTCCTCCTGCCTTCCTTGAGTCTTTTTCCACTGTCTCAGAGGAGGATGTGTCGCTGTTGATCTCCTCTTCTCCCTCTACCACTTGCCCTCTTGACCCCATTCCCTCCCATCTCCTAAAACCTCTAGCTCCTACTATAATCCCTACGCTTACACACATTTTTAACTCCTCCCTCTGCTCTGGAACCTTTCCATCCTCCTTCAAACATGCAACAGTCATACCATTACTCAAAAACAGCAAGCTTGACCCTACCTGTCTTTCTAACTATCGACCTGTCTCCCTCCTGCCTTTTGCCTCTAAACTACTTGAACGTCTTGTATTCTCTCGCTTGCTCCATTTTCTCAACACCTATTCTCTCCTAGACCCTCTACAATCTGGCTTCCGCACTGCTCACTCCACCGAAACAGCCCTCACCAAAATAACTGACGACCTCAATGCTGCCAAAGACAGAGGTCATTACACTCTGCTCATATTACTCGACCTCTCTGCAGCATTTGACACCGTGGACCACCCTCTTCTCCTCCACATTCTCCATACTCTAGGTATTCAGAACAAAGCTCTATCCTGGATCTCATCCTACCTCTCCCATCGTACTTTCAGTGTCTCTTCTGCTAACACCTCCTCCTCCTCTATTGATCTCTCTGTGGGGGTACCCCAGGGCTCTGTCCTGTGACCTCTTCTCTTTTCTCTGTACACACTCTCTCTAGGTGACCTAATAACATCTTTTGGGTTTAATTATCACCTCTATGCCGACGACACACAAATATACTTTTCAACACCTGACCTTACACCTGCTGTACAAACCAAAGTTTCTGAATGTCTCTCTGCTATATCATCCTGGATGGCCCTCCGCCAACTTAAACTCAACATGGCTAAAACAGAGCTCCTCATACTTCCTCCAAAACCTGGCCCTACTACCTCCTTCCACATTACTGTTGGAACTACAATCATTCACCCAGTAGCCCAAGCACGCTGCCTAGGGGTCACACTCGACTCCTCTCTCACATTCGCCCCTCACATTCAAAACATTTCTAAAACTTGTCGCTTTTTCCTCCGCAATATAACTAAGATACGCCCTTTCCTCTGTTGTTCGACTGCTAAAACTCTGACTCAGGCCCTCATTCTCTCCCGTCTTGATTACTGTAACCTCCTGCTGTCTGGCCTTCCTGCCTCTCACCTGTCTCCCCTACAATCTATCCTAAATGCTGCTGCCAGAATCACTCTACTCTTTCCTAGATCTGTCTCAGCATCTCCCCTCATGAAATCCCTCTCCTGGCTTCCGATCAAATCCCGCATCTCACACTCCATTCTTCTCCTCACTTTTAAAGCTTTACACTCTTCTGCTCCTCCTTAGATCTCAGCCCTAATTTCTCGCTATGCACCATCCCGACTCTTGCGTTCTGCTCAAGGATGTCTACTTTCTACCCCCTTTGTATCTAAAGCCCTCTCCCGCCTTAAACCTTTTTCACTGACTGCCCCACACCTCTGGAATGCCCTTCCCCTCAGTACCCGACTAGCACCCTCTCTATCCACCTTTAAGACCCACCTTAAGACACACTTGCTTAAAGAAGCATATGAATAGCACTGTGGATATTCTGAACACAGGATACATAAAGATTGGCCCCCTGCAGACGCACTTACCAGAACTCCCTCCTACTGTCTCTGTACGTTCTCCCTACCTACCAATTAGAATGTAAGCTCCTCAGGGCAGGGACTCCTCTTCCGAAATGTTACTTTTATGTCTAAAGCACTTATTCCCATGATCTGTTATTTATATTATCTGTTATTTATTTGATTACCACATGTATTACTACTGTGAAGCGCTATGTACACTAATGGCGCTATATAAATAAAGACATACAATACCCATTATCTGCAGAGAAGGAAGCAGGGATAGAACCTATTATCAGGGAATTACTTGCAAAGGGAGCGATAGAACCAACTGTCTCACCGTACAACACACCAGTTAACCCTGTCCCTAAACCTAACAGCTCGCAGTGGCGTTTTACACAAGATTTATGCGCAGTCAATGAGATAGTGCAACCATTAGCGTCTATAGTACCAGATGTCACAGCAATCATTACAGCCATACCTGCAACAGCGACATATTTCACAGTAATAGATTTGAATTCATCATTCTTTTCCATTCCGGGGCACCCCAACACAAGATCTTTGTTTGCGTTCACCTTTAAAGGTGATCAATTTTTTGCTGGTGTCGCCTCCCTCAAGGGTTTTGCGATTCACCAACGGCTTACAGTACCATCGTGCGTATGACTCTTGCTGACTGGTGTCCGCCCGGTGACTCTGTTTTGCTGCAGTATGTGGATGATTTGCTACTCTGCCAAACGGAAGAAAAATGCACTCTGGACACTCACATCTCGCTGCTACGGGTCATAAGGTCTCACCACACAAGGTACAGATGGCGCAACAAACTGTCAAATATTTAGGCCTCATACTACAGCCAGGACAGAGACTCCTATCACCAGAACGAGTCAAGGTAATTGCCAATCTCCCCAAGCCCAAGACGAAAGCTGCTATGTTGTCTTTTCTGGGGATGATCACCTATTGCCGCCAATGGGTACCGAACTGTTCCCACTGGGATAACATTTTGAGACAATTGACATTGATGCATAAGCCAGACACACTGCAATGGACACCAGAGACTCTCACTGCATTCACCGCACTTAAGACTGCATTGTGTTCAAGCCCTGCTCTGGGCTTGCTTATAACCTGCCTTTCCATTTGTTTTGCAGCGAGACAGGCACCGCGGTTGTTGGCGTACTGGCGCAAGAGCATGGCTCGAGCTATAGTCCGGTGGCATTCTATTCTAAGAAACTGCAGGAGATTGTGCAGGGGTTCCCGGCATGTTTAAGACAGGTGGCTGCATGCGCTATTTTGGTAGAAACAGTACAACCTATTGTGCTGTCACACAAACTAACCTTGCATACATCACACCAGGTACTACATGTTCTCAGGAATCTCACTACGCAGCATATGATCGCACAGCGTAGAACAGGGTATGAAACCATCCTCACATCTACCTCAAATCTCACTTTCAAATATCACCCACCACACACTGGTCCAGCTCAAATTCTGACTAATCTGTTACTGCACAACTCTGACATAGACAATGAAGACCATGACTGCCTACAAAACATACACAACACGACGTCAGTAAGGAGCGACTTAGAAAGTACACCCCTTAAGGAGGGAGATGTATTGTTTGTAGATGGTTCATGCTCTAAACCCACAGATGGAGTATATCTGACAGGATTTGCAGTAGTTAGGTTACCAGACACAGTAATCTGTTCTGGAGCGTTACCGTTTGTTTCAGCTCAAGCAGCAGAGTTAGTAGCATTGACAGAAGCATGTAAAGCATCATCACAGAATACGGTAACCATTTACACAGACTCTCGTTATGCATACTGAGTGGTACACGATTTTGGCGTGATATGGAAAAATCGTGGTTTTGTAAGTGCCGATGGTAAGGGCATATCACATGCCACATTGGTAGAGCAGTTGCTGGACGCCATGTTGCTACCCAGTAAACTAGCAATTGTTAAATGTAAAGGACATGCTGGAGGACAGACAGATGAGGCCAAAGGTAATGAGTTGGCTAATTTTTACGCTAAAGAGGCTGCACAATCACAGATTATGTTTCCAGCCTACAACACCACTGTTGACACACAGCTCAATATGGTAATGACATGCCATCTCCCAGACTATGATCTTAAAATGTTACAGGAACTTGCAGAGGAAAAGGATGTAGAGCAATGGGAGGAAAAGGGTTTGAGCAAAGATGAGAATGGGATTTGGACTAAGGGCACAGTGATAGGTTTTCCTAAAATAGCTAGCCCTATTTTAATGTCACATTTTCATGGAATTGGGCATAAGGGAAAGAAAGCGACAGGTGATCAGATTAAGGAATTGTTTTTAGTAAGAGACATTGATCAGGTAGTCGAGACACAATTAGCCAGATGTCTAACATGCATCAGAAACAACACGCAGAGCACACGACCCGCAAAACATGAACATCTACCGCCACCTAGTGGCCCAATGGAGCAAATACAGATTGATTTCACACAGATGCCAACAGCTGCAGGAAAACTAAGATACCTACTGGTAATGGTAGATCAATTTAGCAAATGGGTTGAAGCATTCCCCACAACGAACGAAAGCTCAAAGACCGTTGTAAAAATACTTTGTAAAGAAATCATTCCCCGGTGGGGATGCCCACTTCAAATAAATAGTGATAGAGGAACACATTTTACATCCCAGGTGACTCAAGGAGTTGCTAAGACTCTTGCTATAGATTGGAAGTTTCACATACCATACCACCCACAGTCTTCAGGTCAGGTAGAAAGGACCAATCGCACGATCAAGGATAAACTGCGTAAAGGAACAAATGGTACCTTGTCAAGATGGCCAGGTGTCCTTCCCGCAGTCCTTGCAGAAATCAGAATGACCCGAATAGTACTACCAAATTGTCACCATTTGAAATTTTAATGGGGCGGCCGTTTCCAACTCCCTGGGCTCATGGTACGTATTGCCCGAAGGAAGTTGGAGACCTAGAACAAATTCAAGAGAATTATGTTTATCACTTGATACAGAAATTGAATGGCATCTACGGTGATGTTTCTTCTTCTCTTCCGCTCCCTTCAGATAAGCCGACACATCCTTTCCAGCCCGGAGACAAGGTAGTGGTCAAGCGTCTTCCCGCCAAAGGAGGGATGACGGAGCCTCCCTATGGACTTCCAACCACGATCCTAGCAGTGATCCGTACAGCCGTGCTGACTGAAGAATCATCAACATGGATCCACGTGTCACGTATCAAATCAACGAAGGAGTAGAGACACGGTTTCAAATCCATGAAGGAGTAGAGACACGATTTCAGAAGAATCGGCTCAAATGTATAGACTTTCTTGCAATATTTAGCATATGTATATTATTGGTATGCGTTATTCACCACATATGCGTGAAAGAATTAGTTAAGACTCATACTAGCACCTCTGTTAGCTGCCCTCTCCACAGTTCACCAGAAAGCTCTTTTTCCTCTGGGGAAGGTGAAATCTCTTCTCTCCTTTCCAGAGAACAAGATGAAATCGAAACCCATGTACCACAGGTCCAGTCTAACTTCTCCAATCTGCCAGAAAAACATTACACACGCTCCAAACGTATGGCTTCATTTCTGACAGCAGTCAAAACTAATATCTGGAAACATTTGGCTGTTGAGGTACTGAATATGTCACATTTCTGTTTAGCTGACATGACCAGCACAACTGACACAATCACAAGCTGTTTAATAGCAGTACCCACACCAGTAGAGATTTTGTTAAAAGTGTTTAGCACAGGCAATAATGATAGTTTGGCAGAAGATCATGATGTGCGACAGCATTTCTCTATATATGAATACTGTCGTGACTGTCCCCAGTGTATTGGTGAAAAGTGGGCTAATATAACACAAATTAGGACCCAGAATATAACACAGGGTGGCATATGTTATCAAATGACATGTAATCCTGAAAAAATAGGCAAATGTAAACAAGTACAATTGACACCCTCAACATCCACCAATAAGACCCAAATATTGTGTAATCGAGCTGATGATAGATGTTTCAACGTCAATAACACTATGAGCTGTAATCACACAATAAGCACACCAAGTCATATATATTCTGTTAAACATCCCGTCGGATGGTTGTTTTCTTGTGGTAATACTACGTACACATATATACCAGGAAACATCTCCAGGGGACCATGTACTCTCACCAGGTTAGGGATAATGATGTTCTCTGTAGAACCTGGCCCAAATCAAACCAAAGTTAAGAGATCCACTGCTTCAGTCACTGAAGAATGCAATTCACATGTGCTTCTACTATCAGATGCTGAAATTCTAAGTCTAGCAGTCTCCCTTGTTGGAGTACCTGGATTGGCGGTGTATTCAGCAAAAACTATCAAGAAACTGGCATGTGCTGTAGCCAAGGGGTTAAATCATACCTCCCAGGCCCTAGAAGAACTGATGTTAGATTTACAAGGTACACGCAAAGCAATTTTAGAAAATCGTGCGGCAATTGATTATCTTTTGCTTAAACATGAGCATGGATGTCAAGATTTTGAGGGAATGTGCTGTTTTAATCTATCTGATCATTCAAAGTCTATGCAGAATCATATGTCCAACATCAAAAGTCTTGTTGCAGACATTGCTGAGAGAGTCGATCAGTTTGATTGGACTTTTGGGTTAGGCACATGGATTGGAGAGTTGGGAAAGAAAATTATTATTATGGGACTGATATTTATCGCTTGCATGTTTGTAGTATTAGTTATTATTTCATGCTGCAAATTAATGTGTTCATCTTTATGTAAAATGATTATGCCTTCTGTTAAGTCAGTTAATCACACGTATGCTTCACTGAACATTAATGCCCCTATTCCCGGTTCCCCAACTGTAACATATAACTCTAGAACTACAACCACCAGTGTCCCGATACCTCTAGTGGATTATGATAATATTCAAATCCAGTACGAGACCCCTGTATCCTAGGGATTGTCATTTTGATGACAAAAGGAGAGATTGATAATGTGTGTATCCATTTTGACTGCTATATAACCATTTTATACTGATTATGCCATTATGCCATTATGCTTTTTAGTCAGATGTTAAACTGACCTTTTACCCACTTAATGGTGGCCGAACTACTGAACTATGTACTGTATGTTCAGACTATTTCACCATGTAGAAACAGGAAGTTTAGTCAGCTGTGCTTAGCCTGGATGTATGAAATGTCTTAACAATGTCTGAACAATGAAATGTCTTAACAACAAGAATTATGTCGCTTCCTAGACTGCCCCATGATCGGGCAGCTAGACTAGTTCCCAAATCGTAACTTTCCATCTGTCACTTTCTAGATAAACATAAAGGGAAGTAAGTTTCTCACGTATACGTGTTTTTCTATGCTCGCTCGCCTATATAACCTGACTGTAAACTATTAATAAACAGGAGAGGTTTTTGACAAAGCTCACTGGTGTCTGACTCAATTACTTCTCCGAGCTGCTCGTCTTTTCCTGTCCAACACTTTAAGAGTGGGTTTAACGGCCTCCGGAGGTGATCATCCAAAGTACGAGAGAAGGTTCCTACGCAGCGCCGTAGAGAATATATTTTTCACAGATCATCCAGTTGTGGGCTATGCAAAGTGTGTAATCTTTGATGCATGGCGACGCGGTACAGGTGTTAAAAGTGGGCGTACTCTAATGTGAGTCATTAACGTATAAATACACCATCCATTTTGTGGATTCACTGCACATTGAATGCACATTGAATACACATCGACTAAACATCGAATATACATTTTTGTGCTTGTATTTCTTTCTACTCGCAGCTATGCCTGTTAAAAAGATTTCAAATGATCTCAGCATGAGAATTAAGGAGATGTACACGAGCGGACAACGAATTGCAGATATCCAACGCTGATTAGCTGCTTCTGGCCTCGTTGTGCCACACGGAAAAACCAAACAACGCACAAGGACACCAACGGTAACTAACGTGTAAGTATATTTATATAACTATATAATACAGTATATCTATTATTGTTTATATTGCTGCATATTAATATAACTATATAGTGTAGATCTAACTAATGTTATAGTTATTTCGGTATATTTATATAACTACAGTATATAATACAGTATATCTATTATTGTTTATATTGCTGCATATTAATATAACTATATAGTATAGATCTATCTAATTTTATAGTTATTTCGGTATATTTATATAACTACAGTATATAATACAGTATATCTATTATTGTTTATATTGCTTCATATTAATATAACTATATAATATAGATCTATCTAATGTTATAGTTATTTCGGTATATTTATATAACTACAGTATATAATACAGTATATCTATTATTGTTTATATTGCTGCATATTAATATAACTATATAGTATAGATCTATCTAATTTTATAGTTATTTCGGTATATTTATATAACTACAGTATATTATACAGTATATCTATTATTGTTTATATTGCGGCATCAATAATTGTTTACTGTAAATGATGTGCTACTTGTGGCCTACTGCAACTGTAATTTACCGGTACACTGTAGGGAGACAACTCTTCTGGTCGACAAAATAAGTGAAGAGAATGATGAGAAGAGTGCCTTAAGGGTCAAATACACTCTGCTGCAAAATCACAATCTCACTGTATCCGAGACCAGCATAACGAAGATGAGACGCAGAATTGGATGGAAATATGGACGTGTGCGATTAGTACTGGACAGTACAGGAGGTTAAAGTGTTGTTTAAGAAACTGTACTGTACCTATAAAATTATTCCTTGTCATTACAGAGCGTACCCTATGATAAGGGACGTTAACAAGATCAAGAGAGTGGTTCAGGCCCAGGCATGGATCGACAGTGGAGAAACTTTCCAGGATTGCATCTTCACTGACGAGTCTACTGTATCGCGGGAGAGATTTGCCACATTTGCATTCCACAAAAAAGGTCGCATATCTATGAAACCACGTCCAAAACACCCAGTGAAGATGCATGTGTGGGGTGCCATCTCTAGGCGTGGACAAGGATGCATTGACATCTTTGAAGGTAAAATAAGTCACACGCTTTTGCCTTATGCACTGTACTGTACTAGTGTGCCGTTTTTTGAGCACTTTTCTTTTCTTGTTATAGGAATCATGAATAAAGCTTTATTCCAAGAGCAAATTGTGCCTGAGATTGTGGAATACATCACACGTGAGTTCCCAGATGGTCACCGTTTCTACCAGGACAACTATCCGAAGCATACCGCGTCAACTGCGCATATTCTTGAGCGGTATCAACTGGGTGAAGACGCCAGCGGAGTAAGTGCGGTAACCGTGTCTCATTTTTTCCCACTATTTTTACTGTCTATCTCTTTAACTAATTGTCCTTTTTTTTCCCCCTCCAATGACAGATCGCCAGACTTCAATCCTATCAAAATGGTCTGGCATCAGCTGAAGGATCATATCCGAAAAGTCGTGAAACCCTACAAAAAAGATGAGTTGGCGCAAGGCATAATGAGTTTTTGGAACGATGTACTCACCGTGGAACAATGCAATAAATATATTGACCATATTGTGACTGTGTTGCCCATTGTGATCGAGCGTAATGGGCAAGCATCAGGAAGGTAGTATGGTATAGTACTGTACTGTAGTATGGTAAGTACAGGCACACCAAGTATAGTACTGTATGATACAGGTAAGTATGGCACAGATTTTTTCTTTCCTGAGAGAGCAGCACTGGCCATCTGGTTACAAAGTTTTTAACAGTAGTCACAGTATACAGTAGTTCCAGTATAGACTAGTTTGACAATACTAACTGCATACTGTAGTCCAATATGGAGTAACTATACAGCACACAATGCCATAATATGCACATACCTGCACAATTTTTTTCTTTCCTAAGAGAGGAGCATTAGCCATCTGGTTGCAGAGTATTTAACAGTAGTTACAGTATACAGTAGTTCCAGTATAGACTAGTTTGACAGTACTAACTGCATACTGTAGTCCAATATGGAGTAGCTATACTGTACACAATGCCATAATATGCACCTAAGTGCACAATTTTTTTATTTTCTTTTCTTTTCAGAGAAAAAAAGGATGGAAAGGGGGAGGGGGGGTATCATGTGTACATTGTGCGAACTGTATGTACAGTAAAGTGTATCAAAAGTGCAGTCATGATATACACAAAACCTCCCCTCCCTCAATGAACTACACAGAATGAGGAAGAAGATAAAGACAGAAAATTTTATATTATTATATTTATTATTATATATTATTAATTAATATTATTATCAATGTGCATTATTCATGATTATCCACCGGCCCTCAATTTTCAACTGACAGAAGAACTGAATAAAGACTGCATTTTGCATTATTCATGATTATTTGTATATTTGTATTTTTTGTTCCTGATAAAATAAAATAAATATTTCTTTGCATTCATGATAATCATAATCATTGACATCCCCCCCTACACCAAAGAAAAAGAAAGAATGACAAAAATTGGTAACTTACTGCATCAAAAACATGAATTAGATTATGACAAATCAATCATGTGCCGTCAAACGTAAAGTGTTGCAGTCAAAAGCTACACCACAGATTGAATATCGTAATGTCAAGATGGTTGAGGCAGGAACATGTTCATTCATGTTTTTTTTTTGGTCACTCTTGAACTTCGCAAGCAAATCATGCATGCGCAGTAATAATAAACTACAGCTCCCTTCCCAAAGAGGATTACACGCAGGCGCAGAGAGGTGACTCAAATCCAACAATAGGAAAATTAATTAATGGTTTTGTAGAGGTGTCGATAAGAGGTTCAAATCCTTGAGCGAGCCTTGTGTGTGTGTGCGTGAGGGAGGGGGGTACAGGGTACCGGTACATGAAGGATTAGCTGTCCTGTAGTTCAAATACATGACATATTTTCAAAACGCAGGTCATCATAATAATTTGATCCCCCCACCCCCAAATACATAAAAATCACACAAATCAATCATGTGCAGTCAAACGCACAGTGTCACAGTCAAAAGCTACAGCACAGATTGAATATCGTAATGTCAAGATGGTTGAGGCAGGAACATGTTCATTCATGTTGAGAAAATAATAATAAAAAATGACGAGAAAAAAAAAATATATATATTTTGGGTCCCTCTTGAACTTCGCAAGCAATTCACGCATGCACAGTAATAATCAACTACAGTTCCCTTCCCAAAGAGGATTACACGCAGGCGCAGAGAGGTGACTCAAAGCCAACAATAGGAAAATTAAAATATTTTATTTTATTTTGAACTTTTTTTCCCCCAATGAGCATTAATAATCAACAATGAAGAATACAGTAAATCAAAACTGAACGTTATAGACGCATGAATGTTATTGAAACCAAAAAGCCATCCGTTCAAAGGAATGGCGTGGGAGAGGTGTACTGTAGATAAGAAGTTGAAATACTGCAGTGCAGTACATTATCCTGTGTGTGTGTGGGCGGGGGCGAGCGAGGGAAGAGCGCTATATACGCCGAAATGTGATACTGTTACAGAACACGCCTATGCGTTTCAACAATGTTCAAATGAGACATACATGCATGTATAAATATGCAAATTTACAATTACTGCGCGCGCACACGCAGACTGTGTACTGATGTTGGTTGAACTGCTACAGTATTAGACTTTGAAGACAACAGCTCGCGAACGCCCACATGTGTTTTAGACGGTATTGCAGTATTGCAGATAGCGCTAAGAATATGCTAATATTACGAGCGCTAAAATATATTAGAAGATATTCCGGAAATAAAAAATATATACTGCATCTGCCCGCGTTTATCAGAGTTGCGCCGCTATGGTCGCATTAGGATAAAGGCGGCCGCAGCTGTAGTTCATAAAAAGTCATCCATGTCATTTTATTTTGGCATTTTGATCACATTATTGTTGTACAACCCTACAAGCTAAGGTATAATAGGCTATTTATTGTGTTATGACAAGAATACTAATACAGTTTGCAGTTAACAAGGGGTAAACTTATAAAGTTTATTTACACTTTCCCCCTTAGTCAGTGGTAACTGGAGAGTGTCAATTTTACTATTAGTATAAATAGTTAGTTAGATCAAGGAAGGCACGAGAGCAGCTGAAGTGGCACCCCATGTAAGTGTCCAAAAGGTAAGTGGCCAGCAGACAACATACTACTAGTAGGCAGGAGACTTAAAAGAGTATTTTACTCAAATAGGCTGTGTCTTGACCTGTAAATTATCACATAGAAACCTCACTTTGGGCAGGCCTGCCATATCCTTCAAAGTCAGTAACCTCATTAGGTAGGAAGGACCCTGGGAATCTGTGTGCCAACTTGGTGGTCAAAGTTTTTTTTTTTTTGCTTGGGGAGATTGTTTTACTGAAGAATAAAAATAGAGATTATAAAATAAAAAAAGCACTTTTTTTTGTCAGTGCAGGCGTCCTTTTTCTTTCAAATCCTCAATTTTTATAACTGAGTGGGAACTTTCATAACTTAATTTTTGTCTCCTTAGTAACGCAGCAGCCTTCCTAAAGGCAATGGGGCTCATTCACTACACTTTGATAAGTGCATTAATGTACTATAAGTGCCCTTTTAAAGCGATATTGCATGTGTAGTTATTCACAAAGATTCGATAACAGGGCAATAACACACTAAAATGGCTTTTTAACGAGCTATAACACTTTGACTATAACAAGTAGCTAAAAAAATGCCCAAACTCGATTTTTTTGCAGCAATTGCTATTCATTAAACTCCGATATGCATATTGTACTATAAAAACTTGCATTCTTTTCTCGCAATCGAAAGAGTGGCGAGATAGGAAATGCGATTTGCATATCAAGGAGTGTCTTTTATTTTTACTGCATAGGTTTGAATCCGGTGGTCTCCAGAGCTGACCCGCATATTTATTTCAGCTCCGGAAACCCCCGGATTCAATCCTATGTAAAAAAATGAAATTACAGCCAGTTTCAGTACCTCAGCGGCTAACCGCTAAGGTAATGAAAGTGTTAAATAGCAGGCACTTTAATTTACTTAATGCTGGCTGCGTAATGTTTTATTTTTAATGGGCAAATGTGCTATTATCCATATCTGGATAATAGGGATTTTGCCCATTACTGTACTGTATGTGTTGGCGGGAGGGGGGAGGGGGAGTTGTTGGGGGTACAGGGGGCAGGTAGAGGGGGTGGGTGAATGGGAGCACGTGGCTAGGGTGGGTGGTTAGGCCTACCAGGTGGGTAGCCAGGGGGGTTAACCCCTTCAGTACCATATATGGTAATGAAGAGGCTAACTCCTCCAGTATCCTTACTGTTAGGCCTAACCCCCCACCCTGGACCAAGTACCCCCCATTCACCAACCCCCTCTACCCCCAAGAAACCAGGTACTGTGGCTTAAACCCTTCATTGCCTTAGCAGCTAGCCGCTAAAGTAATGAAGCTGTTTTAATGTTTAAATCATTGTTTAAATCTCCCACGTCACGTGACTAGCACATTTAAATGCACAGGAGTTACCGGCACCCCATACCAGGGCCTGTAACTTGGAAAGCAAGGGGTCCCTGAGGCTTAAATTAATGCGGTTCAGCTTAGAAGACCCCCTGCTTCAATACTCTTTTATTAAAATTAACATTAAAACTGTGTGATGGCCTGTAAGAGCTGTGCATCTCTCTCCGTGCAGCTCTTCCAGGCTGCAGCTTAAGCAAACACAAGTACAGTAGTGCGATAAGTATTGGGGAAAAGAAAAACACAAAAAGTAGTACGATGTTGCATTTTTTTACCACACTTTATGTTATTTTTCTTAGCGAATACCGTTTTTACACACATTTCTTATAGTGCAGTAAAAACATGCAAACCCGATCGGTAATGCACTGAATGTATCGAAGTTTAGGGAATGAGCCCCATTGTCTCCAATGTGGGGGCACAGACATCAGGAAAAGGGAATCCGGGAAAAAATTATATAGTGTAGTAATTATGCTGGGGAAAAAATGGTACATTCTCTCACGGGTTGTTTTAGAGTCTCTTTCGATCCACTAGCTCTTTACAAACTTCTCACTATGACATCTTATGATTATCTCATGCAAGTGAGATAATAAGTACATAATGTAACACTGGCATTTAAAATCCTTCAGTAGGAGATGTGTGCAGATGTGTTATTTTTAGTTTTTTTTAAAGAGAAAACAAAGAGGCTTTTATTCACCACAACTTTCAGAACATAAAATAGCTTTCACTAGCAAAATGGGGTTAAACGGAAACAAAACAACCTACTGTCACGGCCCCTTTTATTCACCAACATCACCGCATTTTTCCGGGATTTTTTTTCAAATGCCGCGCACTTCATTGCGTTCGTGCCGCATTCATACCGCATTCATGTTGCATTCACAGCCGCGGTTGATGCGCGGTTGATGTGTTAATTGAGAACGGTTCGGATTTAATTGGTTGCAATACTTCGCGTGTCCACCAGATGGCAGATATTCATGAATTCTAATGCGCATGCGCTTCAGGACATGTGTCGACTTGCAGGTGTTTCATTTAAAAAAGATACCACAGTGGCCTATTGTAAATTGGCCTTGGGACTGAAGGAAGAGGTTACAATAATGTATCAATTTAGGCTTTTCACATTAAAGAAAAAAAAGCACCAGTTTCTGGTTATTGTCCAGAGAGTCCCGACATGAGTGCACCACTGCAGTCCGTGTTCCAAAAACCAGACAGAACGTACGCTTATTTAATATGGGCCGCGATTAATGCAACAGATGATAAGATGGTAACAGTTGTTCAAATGTATCAGTATTTTATCGAAAACTATGACTTTTACAAATTTTTACCAGCTCCTCATGTGTGGAAGCGTGCAATAAGGAAAAAGTTATGTAGCGATCCATGTTTTTTTCGTATTGATCCCGAATTTATTGGAGGGTATTGGTGTGTATCACCGGGTTTTTCCCATATCTATGATGCAGACGGCAAAAGGCGAAAGGTCGTGTTAAAACCAAGTAAGAAACGTCAGTCGCTGGCAAGCAATGCGCCAGCACCAGCACCAGCACCGGCTGCCAATAACGGTCCGACCGTCAGTGACAACCCTTGCTGTCTGTCCCCGCACGGATACCTGCAGCCTGAGACGGATTTCGCGTTCCGTTTTCGAGCAAGCTTGCATATACCTAAGCGATTTCCAGCCTCATCAGCTGACTACAAGTGTAGTAGTCCCGCTGTCACCTGTCAACATATATGATCAAGAATACTGGACTGGCAGTGGCCCGGCACCGGCGCCAGCTGAATGGGAAATTCTATGGTGAGTAATGTTGCCCTATTTTATTCTGTTTTTTTTTATTTTGAAAATATCAATATCAGTGCGATTCAAAAGTCAAGCGATTCTCCTCTAAGCAATATCATTGGCTGAGCAGCTTCTACAATACTGTAGATACTGAACAATTGGTGGAACGCTAGGCGCATGCGCATTGGAACCTTTTTGAAACGCATATGCGTGTCATCACATCGACGGGAGGCGCATGCGCATGTGAACAGGAGACGCCTCCCGAGAAAATTATTGGTGGGACTGACTGGGAACTTCTTTAGGAGACTGACCATTACAGTAAAACTTTTATTTTTGTTTTTCCTCAGAAAAGAAAACTTTGTAATCTCAACGGCAAATGGAGGGATTTCGATGGATAATATCGCTTTGTGTAACAATGCCTGCACATTGCTGAATCGGATTTAAAAAACCACATACCGGAGTCTACAGTTTATATATATATACTTTAAAATAAACTCGAGAAAATAAAAGGATGCATTTATTCTACATGTATTCCAGTACATATGTGTATTCTATACCCGTACAGCATGTATTGTTGTAATATACTTTAGTATATTTAGTATACTTAATGTACAGTACTGAGCATGCCTACAGTATACAGTACAGTACAGTATGCCTGGACAGTACTGTACATTCTAGAAACACTGTATTTCGTTACAGTATAAAAGGAGACAATGGAACAATTTAAAACAAATCAACATTTTCTTTTATTGGTGGAGCAAGTACAAAAACATTTATTTACAAATACTGTACAATGTAAAAACATTTTAAGTGCACAGCAATTCAAAATATCCACAGGTGTATGGTTTACTGCTAGTGAAAACATTTATGTACAGAAAGTCAAAACATTTACAGTAGGATGGTGTACCGAACAGTCAGTCAGGCCTGCACAACTCCAGTCCTCGTGGGCCGCAAACAGGCCCGGTTTTCAGGATAACCTTGAAAACCAGGCCTGTTGGCGGCCTTCGGGGACTGGAATTGTGCAGGTCTTGTGTAAGTAAAAACATTTATTTATTAATACAAGTTAAAACACGCAACATCTCCTTTGTTAAAGTACAGCAAGTCAAAACATGTACAGTACAGCACAACAGTATGGTGTTATTAAAAAAAATTCTTTATTCAGAAAATTGAAACAACGCAACATCTCCTTTATTAAAGTACAGCAAGTCAAAAACATTTACAGTAGGATGGTGTACAGAACAGTCAGTCAGGCCTGCACAACTCCAGTCCTCGAGGGCCGCAAACAGGCCCGGTTTTCAGGATAACCTTGTTTGTGGCCCTCGGGGACTGGAACAAAACATTTACAAAAATAAACAACAGTTGAACACTCACGCAAATGCGTACCCCACCAGATTGTCCTTCCAGGGCCGATGCCTTCTATGGCACAAAATGCCATTAATGCAGTCTCGAACGCTTTTCATTAAAGGATCTGTAATTGAAAAAAAGCGCCGCAATTCCTCCAAAATTGTCTTTCTTAAATTATCAGGAAGCGCATTTTTTTCACGATTTCCTTCATAGTTCACTTTGTAGGCCCACTCGCAGTACACCAAGTAGAACACGTGGTGCTTAAAAATTAACAAGGCATACTTGTGGGGTACACCAGCACTCATCACCCTATACTTCTCCCTGAGTGCTGGTGGCAGCTCGCGCAGGATGATGTCAGGCACCGTATCGATGCAAGCGAATGTAGGTTGGGCTCTGGAAGCGGGTGTTCTTCTGTGAGCGGGTGTGCTTGTGGCGGCGAGCGAGGGTAGGTTGTCTGGGAGGAAGCTTTCCTCCTGTCTTGGTCGCCGTGTTGTCTCCTGGCGTGGTCTTGACGGGGTTGTCATGTTATCCTCCTCTTCAACGGCATACATGTACACAAAATCTTCTGGTGGAGGGTGTGCGCTTGCTGATGGAAGGTGGTCGAAGGTCCCATTCATCACATCCATGCCACCCTCCTGCTCCAGCGTCGGGGATACAGGGGCAAGAACACCGAGCAAATGATGTATCCCCGCTATGTCAGTCTCTATCTTCTCCATCCGTTGATCCATCTTCTGCATCCGTTGATCCATATTTAGCATGGTCTCCAGAAGCAGATCTATCTTTGCCAGCACAATAGAGTTCCCAGGGATATCCACACTTATCCCATTCAGCATGCAGTCTAAAGAGCTGGTTCTTGTGCATGGCGTGCTGTGGACATCTGGGTGGATGGGTGCAACGGAGGATGAGATGGGGGTTCCATGGAGAGAAGAGAAGATGGAGAAAGTGACCTGTGGATTTCCGGGCGAGAAGCGGCAGAGTCGTCTAAGCGCAATGGAGAAAGTGACCCGTGGATTTCAGGGGCACCAGCAGCCGCATCGTTAAAGAGCAGTGGCGAAGATGGCCTGTGGGTTTCCGGGAGAGCGGCAGCAGCGTCGTGGACGACTAGTGGAGAAGATGGGCTGTAGATTTCACGGAGAGCGGCGGCAGTGTGCTATCATGCACACTGAAAAACCAGACAACGCACGAGGACACCAACGGTAACTAACGCGTAAGCATATTTACATAACTATATAATAGTATATCTATTATTGTTTATATTGCTGCATATTAATAGAACAATATATTGTGTAGATCTATCTAATTTTATAGTTATTTCTGTATATTTTTTATAACAACAGTATATATTGTTTATATTGCTGCATTTTAATAGAACAATATATTGTGTAGATCTATCTAATTTTATAGTTATTTCTGTATATTTTTATAACAACAGTATATCTATTGTTTATATTGCTGCATATTAATAGAACAATATATTGTGTAGATCTATCTAATTGTATACTATTTTTACTGTAAATGATGTGCTGTGCTTGTGGCCTACTGCATTGTAACTTACCGGATTGTTGTTTTTCTGTACATTGTAGGGAGACAACTCTTCTGGTCGACAAAATAAGTGAGGAGAATGATGAGAAGAGTGCATTAAGGGTCAAATACACTCTGCAGGAAAATCACAATCTCACTGTATCCGAGACCAGCATAAAGAAGATGAGACCCAGAATTGGATGGAAATATGGACGTGTGAGGTTAGTACTGGACAGTACAGGAGGTAAAAGTGTTGTTTAAGAAACTGTACTGTACCGCTAAAATTATTTATTCCTTGGCATTACAGAGCATACCCCATGATAAGGGATGTTAACAAAATCAAGAGAGTGGTCCAGGCCCAGGCATGGATCGACAGTGGAGAAACTTTCCAGGATTGCATCTTCACTGATGAGTCTACTGTTTCGCTGGAGAGATTTGCCACCTTTGCATTCCACAAAAAAGGTTGCATATGTATGAAGCCGCGTCCAAAACACCCAGTAAAGATGCATGTGTGGGGTGCCATCTCTAGGCGTGGACCAGGATGCATCGTCATCTTTGAAGGTACAGTAAAATGTATGTCACACGCTTTTGCCATACGCACTGTACTAGTGTGCAGTTTTTTGAGCACTTTTCTTTTCTTGTTATAGGAATCATGAATAAAGCTTTCTTCCAAGACAAAATTGTGCCTGAGATTGTGGAATACATCACACGTGAGTTCCCGGATGGTCACCGTTTCTACCAGGACAACGATCCGAAGCATACCGCGTCAACAGCGCATATCCTTGAGCGCGGTATCAACTGGGTGAAGATGCCAGCGGAGTAAGTGCGGTAACCGTGTCTCATTATTTTACTGTGTACTGTATCTCTCAAACTAATTGTCCTTTTTTCCCCCTCCAATGACAGATCGCCAGACTTCAATCCGATCGAAATGGTCTGGCATCAGCTGAAGGACCATATCTGAAAAGTCGTGAAAGCCTCCAAAAAGGATGAGTTGGCGCAAGGCATACTGAGTTTTTGGAACGATGTACTCACCGTGGAACGATGCAATAAATATATTGACCACATTGCGACTGTGTTGCCCATTGTGATCGCGCGTAATGGGCAAGCATCAGGAAGGTAGTATGGTATAGTACTGTACTGTAGTATTGTAAGTACAGTATGATACAGGTAAGTATGGCACAGATTTTTTCTTTCCTAGTAGTAAGAGTATACAGTAGTTCCAGTATAGACTAGTTTGACAGTACTAACTGCATACTGTAGTCCAATATGTAGTAGCTATACAATACACAATGCAATAATACAGAATTTACCTACAGTAACTGCTCAATTTTTTTTCTTTCCAGAGAGAGCAGCACCAGCCATCTGGTTACAAAGTATTTAACAGTAGTCACAGTATACAGTAGTTCCAGTATAGAGTAGTTTGACAGTACTACACAGCACACAATGCCATAATACAGTATGCACATAACTGCACTAATTTTTTGTTTTCTTGTCTTTTCAGAAAAAAAGGATGGCCTGGGAGAGAGGGGGGGTATCATGTAAAGTCTGTGAACTGTTTGTACAGTTAAGTGTACAGTATCTAAAATGCAGTCATGATGTACACAAAACCTCTCCTCTCTCAATGAACTACTGCACGGTACACAGAATGAGGAAGAAGATAAAGACGGAAAAAATTATATTACTATATATACATATTATTATATATTATTAATTAATATTATTATCAATGTGCATTACTCATGATTATCCACCTGTCCTCAATTTCCATCTGACAGAAGAACTTAATAAAGACTGCATTGCACAGAATGAGGAAGAAGATAAAGACGGAAAAATTTATATTATTATATATATTATTATGTATTATATATTATTAATTTATATTATTATTAATGTGCATTATTCATGATTATTCATGATTATCCACCGGCCCTCAATTTTCAACTGATAGAAGAACTGAATAAAGACTGCATTTTGTATTATTCATGATTATTTTTATATTTGTTTTTTTGGTTCCTGATAAAATAAAATAAATATTTATTTACATTCATGATAATCATAATCATTGACAACAACCCCCCCCCCCACACACCTACAGTACACCAAAGAAAAAGAAAGAATGACAAAACAACATGAATCAGATAATGTTTTTTTTAACTCTCAATTCTCACAGTGCTGTGCAAATCAGATTTACATATCAAATTCAAGAAGGGATTTTCCAAAGCGTTTAGTAAACAAAGCCTCAAAGTGTTGGCGGTGGGGGGTTGGGTGAGTCATGCGCAGTAATCAGCTAGCTCCCATCTCAAAGAGGATTACACGCAGGCGCAGTGAGGTGACGCTCGGCTACGGACGGATTAAAAACACAATGACAAGCTTCAGAAAATTAATGACTCTGTAGAGGTGTCTGTCGTTAAGAGTTTCAAATCCGTGAGTGAGCCTTGTGTGTGTGCGTGGGGGAGGGGGGTACAGGGTACAGCTGCATGAAGTTCAAAGAAAATGACATACTGTAATTTCAAAAGGCAGTTCATCATAATAATATGATCCCTACACTCCCAAATACAGTACTGTACATAAAAAGCACACAAATCAACCATGTGCAGTCAATCGCACTGCTTTCAAAAGCTACAGCACAGATTGAATATCGTAATATCAAGATGGTTTTTGCAGGCTTGTGGAGAAAATAAAAATAAAAAATGAGGAGAAAAAAAATATATATTTTTTTTTGGTCACTCACTCAAGCAAGCAGTGGTGAATTTACAGGCGCATGCGCAGTAATCATCAACTAGCTCCCATCCCAAAGAGGATTACACGCAGGCGCATAGAGAGGTGATGCTCGGGTAGGGACGAATTAAAAACACAATGACAAGCTTCAGAAAATGAATGACTCTGTAGAGGTGTCTGTCGATAAGAGTTTCAAATCCTTGAACGAGCCTTGTGTGTGTGTTTGGGGGAGGGAGGTACAGGTTACAGCTGCATGAAGTTCAAAGAAAATGACATACTGTAATTTCAAAAGGCAGTTCATCATAATAATATGATCCCTACACTCCCAAATACAGTACTGTACATAAAAGCACACAAATCAACCATGTGCAGTCAATCGCACAGGGTCACAGTCAAAAGCTACAGCACAGATTGAATATCGTAATATCAAGATGGTTTTTGCAGGCTTGTGGAGAAAATAAAAATAAAAAATGAGGAGAATTTTTTTTTTTTTTTTTTTGGTCACTCACTCACTCAAGCAAGCAGTGGTGAACTTTCAGACGCTCAAAGTGAATCATCAGCTGTCAAGCACGTATGTGATTGAAACCAGAAAGACACACATTAAAAGGAATAGAGTGGGAGAGATGTACTGCACTGTACAGAAGATAAGAAGTTGAAATACCCTGCAGTGCAGTACATTATCCTGTGTGTGTGCGGGGGCGAGCAAGGGGAGAACGCTGTATATGCCGAAATGTGATACTGTTACAGTACTGCACACGCCTATGTGTTTCAACAATTTTCAAATGAGACATACAGTACAGCACTGCAAATGCATGTATTCAGTAAATATGCAAATTTACAATTACTACGCGCGCACACGCAGACTGTGAACTGACGTAGGATGAACTGCTAAAGTATTAGACTTCCAAGACAACAGCTCGCGAACGCCCCCCCGAGTTTTTAGATGGTATTGCAGCATTGCAGACAGCGAGAATAAAATGCTAATATCACGACCTCTAAAATAACGCAATTCACTCCGGACCGAAAAAAAAAAAACGCATCTGTCCCCGATTATCAGAGCGCCGCGGATCCGGCCGCATTAAAATAAAGGCGGCCACCACTTTAGCTCCTATTGGGAGTGCTGACTAAACAGCACAGACCCTGCTGAAGGGTTGGGGGGCTACCCCCCTTACCTTTGGCTGTGGTGGTCATCTGGAAGTCCGTATGCAGACTTCTCTCCACAGCGGTCCAGTATGGTTCTGGAACCAGAGAGACGCAGCTCCCCTGTGATCCCTTCAGCAGCCCAGGGCGTCACCCTGTACTAGAGATCTCCATGCAGTGAATGCTGCAGGCTTTTTTTTTTTTCAACTTTATATTTTATTACATTTTCGAAGTTACAGCAATTATTATACACATTATAACACAGTCATTCTGTTCTGTAGTTCACTCACATCTTCTTGGAGTGACAAAACTCACGCACATATAAATACACAGGACAAAGACAAGGGGAGGAAAGACACAACAGGAAAGAGGGGGATGGAGGTGGAAGGGGATCACTGGCTTCCCAATAACTGGCACCGCAATGGACTGTACCCTTTCATATCTTTATCTCTGTTTTGGGAGATTCAGCTACCCTTTTGAGGCCTTTGTATGCTACCTTGCGTATTTGTTTTATCCTGACTTCCTATACAGTTCATCCTTACCTACTGCTGCGGCCAACTTTATTCTTACTAATCACCGGCTTGTACCTGGCATGTTCCTGGAATGCCACACTGTTCACCCGGAGCATGCCGGGCTCCTTTTGCCTTCCCAGCCAGGAGCATGCCCGGCTGACGCGCGGTTGATGTGTTAATTGATAATGGTTCAGGATTTACTAGGCTGCAATGCTTCGCGTGTCCGCCAGATGGCATAAATTCATGAATTGTAATGCAGTATATATATATACATATATATATATATATATATATATATATATATATATATATATATATATATATATACTGTATAACAACAACCCCTATAACCCCTAACATACAGTACTGTACACATACAGTACTGTATATGCACATCAATGATACTGTAGGCCGGCGGGGGCGAGATGTGTTACAGCAGAGAGAGAACCGCTGCTCTCTCTGCGCAATCATCGGCACATTAAAAATTATTTAAAATACATTTTTATTGATAGTGTACATGTGCAGGGGGTCTCGGGAGCTGAACCTCATTGGTTTCAGGTCCGGGAACCCCCTGCTCCCCGAGATACAGCCCCCTTTATGAGGTGCCGGTATCCCTCTGCGTTTAAAGGTCCCGATCACGTGACCGCGGCCTGTAAACCAAGCAGAGGGATACCGGCACCCCCTAAAGGGGCCTGTATCTCGGGAAGCAGGGGGTCCCCGGACCTGAAACCACAGCGGTTCTGCTCCGGAGACCCTCTGCACATCTACAGTATGAATAAAAAACATATATAAATAAACACTCATTCCTTACCTTAGCGGCTATGTGCTATGGTAACGAAGCAGCATTTCTGTATTTTAATAATATTGTACAGTGAGCAGGGGGTTCCCTGAGCCAGAAATTAATGCTCAAGGGACCCCCTGCTCCTGCACAATATTATTAAAAATACAGAAATGCTGCTTCATTACCATAGCGTATAGCCGCTAAGGCAATGAAGGGGTTAACTCACCGTGCCCGCTTTATTGTGGGTAGCGGGGGTGGGTGAAGGGGGTATTTGGCCCTTGGTGTGAGTTTAGGACTTGCGGGGGGGTTGCGGGTGCACTTAAACCCTTCACGGCCGTAGCAGTTAATACCGCTACGGTCATGAAGGGGTTAAGCCCTCCCGCTACCCCCCGCAAGCCCTAAACAACCACCGTTGGGGCTAATACCCCCTTCACCCACTCCCGCTACCCACAATAAAAAAAACTCACACACAGCAGTCGCCCAAAAAATAAATAAATAAATCTAAATAAATAAATAAATAAATGACTATAAATAAATACATTTGAAATACATTTTTATTTATAGTGTAGATGTGCAGGGGGTCTCCGGAGCTGAACCGTGTTGGTTTCAGGTCGAGGGACCCCCTTCTCCCCGAGATACAGCCCCCTTTATGAGGTGCCGGTATCCCTCTGCATTTAAAGGTCCCGATCACGTGACCGCGACCTGTAAACCAAGCAGAGGGATACCGGCACCCCCTAAAGGGGCCTGTATCTCGGGAAGCAGGGGGTCCCTGGACCTAAAACCACAGCGGTTCTGCTCCGGAGACCCTCTGCACATGTACAGTATAAATAAAAAACATATATAAATAAAAACTCGTTCCTTACCTTAGCGGCTATGTGCTATGGTAACGAAGCAGCATTTCTGTATTTTAATAATATTGTACAGTGAGCAGGGGGTTCCCTGAGCCAGAAATTAATGCTCAGGGAACCCCCTGCTCCTGCACAATATTATTAAAAATACAGAAATGCTGCTTCATTACGATAGCGTATAGCCGCTAATGCAATGAAGGGTTAAGGCAGAATAAACAATAAATACATTACATACATATTTTAATGTGTGTGTTATACCTCCCTGCCTTCACTGTAATCTATGTAAAAATCCCTCCCCCTATTGTGTGTTTTAAAATTCCCTGCCTTCACTGTAATCTATGTCAAAACCCCTCCCCTTATTGTGTGTGAAGCTTCCCTGCCTTCACTGTAATCTATGTAAAAACCCCTCCCCCTATTGTGTGTGAAGCTTCCCTGCCTTCACTGTAATCTATGTAAAACCCCCTCCCCCCCTATTGTGTGTGAAGCTTCCCAGCTTTGACTAATCTGTGTAAGCCCCCCTCCCCATATTGTGTCAGTTAAATCTGCCTGGCCTGTGTTTCTATGAGTGCAGTGTACTGTATGTAAATGTGGGGAGGGGGATCCCGTGTAAATAACCACACCCACTACCCACTACCCACCTGCACATGGCCCCTCCGCTGCTGCAAAAAGAGACAAAAATTAAAACATACAAAGTAATGTCCCCTAACCCCTTAATCACCATAGCGGTTATTAACCGCTACAGTCATTAAGGGGTTAACCCACCCTCACCCACCACTCGGGATGCCTACATACCCTCCCACACTACCCCCCCCCCATGAGGCCTAACCACCCAGTACCCACAAGGGAGGCCTACCCACATACCATTGGGGAAACACCCCCCCCCCCCCCCCCACCCCCAGTACCCACAATAAAAACAGTACAGTGACCCACAATAAACAGCATTATATTTATTAAATACATTACCCACCCCCTGTGCCCCCCCATAAATACAAGATTTATCCTTTTACATACAGGGTTCATAACGCAGCCCCACGCGAGTCCCCGGTGGGCTGGCAGGGCACCTGGACAGACCTACAGTTTACCAGCAGCCATTTTTACACAGGTTCTGGAGGCCTGCTTGTGGATCCCGCCAGCACCATGGCCCCCAGGTGGTCTCCTTGGGTCACCGTGGGCCACAATTGGGTCCCCACGGTAGGCCCGCGGATGTCTGGGAGCCCCGGGTCAGACCCACAGGTGTCTGCGGGGCCTCGGGTGGTTCCCTCGGGGGTCTGGGGAACTCACGGGTGCTCACTATGGGTCCACGGTGCCCCCACAGAAGTGGGACCACACATCATCATCCCCGCACCTACGGGTCGGCAGTGCCCCCACAGAAGTGGGACCACACATCGTCATCCCACAGACTACGGGTCCGCGGTGCCCCCACAGAAGTAGGACCACACATCATCATCCCCGCATGTGTCACCCGTGGAACCACCAGCCTGATACCCTTGGGATACCCAAGGATACCTGCAAGTGGTCTCCAGAGGTCCCACGCAGAACCACTGAACCATCCCTGAATGTAAAAAAAAAAACCTGGCCTATACATTCAATACATACACCCCCCCCCCAACACCTACAGTACAATAATGTGCAAAATAACTATTATCCAGATATGGATAATATATTAATTGCCCATTATTAAAAACATTAACTAGCATATTCAAATAAATAAAGTACTACTGACCTTATCAATACGAAGTTTCCGTCGCCAGCAATATCCTTGTCTTGCCCACAACATACATAGCAAATACAAAGTCAATAGATTGCAAGTACATTCAGATATCAATTAACCCCTTAAACACCTTATCAGATAATAACCGCAAAGGTGATTAAGGGGTTAAGCCACACAGGCCCGATACCCACCCTTCACCCATGAATTTGTACAGTGGCTTCATCATGCAACTATATATATATATATACTGTATATATATATATATATACAGATATATATATATATATATATATATATATATAAATATATATATATATACAGTATATATATATATATATATATAGTATATATATATATAGTTGCATTAAAATCAATTTCCTTTAATAATCCTAACTGATCTCACAATCTATATCATCACAAGCCAATGAAACACCTCACATTCCAATATAAATGATGCATAAAATCTATGCACCATATACATTCTGCAAATGAATCAACCAAGTAAACAAAAATCAATTAGCAATCATTATTTACACCCCTAAACAATTCACACTCCATCCTGAACAATAAAACAATTAACTAATTCACGCCTGGAGCAGAACAATTTAGGCTGTGAAAAAATATAAGTACCAACCAAAATCCAACCTTTAAAACCAAGGCTATCGCTGACCTCCCTCAAACACACAATACAATACCAAGGAATGAATCTATCTAATTTTAAAATACTTTAAACTCACAATAAAGCATAGCAGCATAGACAAATTAATTTAAAACACATCAAATCAAGCTTTTAAAACAACATCATTTCTTACCCTGTATGTATATATCTCTCTAGACATATATAAATACATACATACAGTTGCAAGAAATGATATACCACAAAAAAAAATACACACGTTAAAAACGCTTTTAAAAAAATTAACAAGTTAAGTAAAATACATTTCTTTAGTTCACTTACCCAAGGCTATCGCTGACCTCCCTCAAACACACAATACAATACCAAGGAATACATCTATCTAATTTTAAAATACTTTAAACTCACAATAAAGCATAGCAGCATAGACAAATTAATTTAAAACACATCAAATCAAGCTTTTAAAACAACATCATTTCTTACCCTGTATGTATATATCTCTCTAGACATATATACATACATACATACAGTGGCAAGAAATGATATACCACAAAAAAAAATACACATGTTAAAAAAGCTTTTAAAAAAATTAACAAGTTAAATAAAATACATTTCTTTAGTTCACTTACCATTACTTGCCCCCACCGATTCCCGTTGCGCAGCTTACTCACGAACCAATCCACGATCAGGAATCCATAAAATAATAAACCATAAAAAAATAAACATTAATCAAAAAATCCAAATCAATCCACGGGTCTTCTATTTGTAATCCATCTTCATCTGTATTCTTCTTTCTTCTATCTCCTTCCAGCGGGGCGGGGTGGGGTCTTCTCCCCGTCTGCGGCCACGCCCTGGTCTTCTTTCTTGCCCGGAGGTCCTTCCTCCGCGGCGTCTGGCTTCAAAATGAGACGACATAGGCTTTTAAAGGCCTATGACGTCACATTTTTCGTCATGGTTCCCACGGTCCTGATTGGGCCGTAAAAACCATGTGTTTTGGCCGACAAAAAAAAAATGATGACGTCACTTAAAGGCAATGAAAGCACAGCCAATCAGAATGGCTTTGCTTCAATTGCCTTTAAGATGACGTCATGAAAAGACACATGGCCGCCCTCACATGGTATGGTAGCCAATCAGAGCGTGGGAACTCCATCCCTACTCTGATTGGCTCTAGTATACCATGTGACAGAGGCTTGGGGGGAAAAAGGATGTGACGTCATTGGAAGCTTGTCACATGGTACTAGAGCCAATCAGAGCATGGGAACTCCATCCCTACTCTGATTGGCTGTAGTACGTCACATCCTTTTCCCCCCCAAGCCTCTGTCACATGGTATACTAGAGCCAATCAGAGTAGGGATGGAGTTCCCACGCTCTGATTGGCTACCATACCATGTGAGGGCAGCCATGTGTCTTTTCATGACGTCATCTTAAAGGCAATTGAAGCAAAGCCATTCTGATTGGCTGTGCTTTCATTGCCTTTAAGTGACGTCATCATTTTTTTTGGTCGGCCAAAACACATGGTTTTCACGGCCCAATCAGGACCGTGGGAACCATGACGAAAAATGTGACGTCATAGGCCTTTAAAAGCCTATGTCGTCTCATTTTGAAGCCAGACGCCGCGGAGGAAGGACCTCCGGGCAAGAAAGAAGACCAGGGCGTGGCCGCAGACGGGGAGAAGACTCTGCCCCACCCCGCTGGAAGGAGATAGAAGAAAGAAGAATACAGATGAAGATGGATTACAAATAGAAGACCCGTGGATTGATTTGGATTTTTAGATTAATGTTCATTTTTTTATGGTTTATTATATTATGGGTTCCTGATCGTGGATTGGTTCGTGAGTAAGCTGCGCAACGGGAATCGGTGGGGGCAAGTAATGGTAAGTGAACTAAAGAAATGTATTTTATTTAACTTGTTAATTTTTTCAAAAGCTTTTTTAACATGTGTATTTTTTTTTGTGGTATATCATTTCTTGCCACTGCATGTATGTATGTATATATGTCTAGAGAGATATATACATACAGGGTAAGAAATGATGTTGTTTTAAAAGCTTGATTTGATGTGTTTTAAATTAATTTGTCTATGCTGCTATGCTTTATTGTGAGTTTAAAGTATTTTAAAATTAGATAGATGTATTCCTTGGTATTGTATTGTGTGTTTGAGGGAGGTCAGCGATAGCCTTGGGTAAGTGAACTAAAGAAATGTATTTTACTTAACTTGTTAATTTTTTAAAAAGCTTTTTTAACATGTGTGTTTTTTTTTGTGGTATATCATTTCTTGCAACTGTATGTATGTATGTATGTATGTATATATGTCTAGAGAGATATATACATACAGGGTAAGAAATGATGTTGTTTTAAAAGCTTGATTTGATGTGTTTTAAATTAATTTGTCTAAGCTGCTATGCTTTATTGTGAGTTTAAAGTATTTTAAAATTAGATAGATATATTCCTTGGTATTGTATTGTGTGTTTGAGGGAGGTCAGCGATAGCCTTGGTTTTAAAGGTTGGATTTTGGTTGGTACTTATATTTTTTCACAGGCTAAATTGTTCTGCTCCAGGCGTGAATTAGTTAATTGTTTCATTGTTCAGGATGGAGTGTGAATTGTTTAGGGATGTAAATAATGATTGCTACTTGATTTTTGTTTACTTGGTTGATTCATTTGCAGAATGTATATGGTGCATAGATTTTATGCATCATTTATATTGGAATGTGAGGTGTTTCATTGGCTTGTGATGATATAGATTGTGAGATCAGTTAGGATTATTAAATGAAATTGATTTTAATGTAGTGTCTGTATGGAGAAGTGTTTGGTTGTAGGACAGTATGGTTTTGAAAACCCTTCTACATTTATTTGTATATTGGTTCATCGTGTGTATATATACTGTGTATATATATATATCTCTGTATATATATATATACAGTATATATATATATATAGTTGCATGATGAAGCCACTGTACAAATTCATGGGTGAAGGGTGGGTATCGGGTCTGTGTGGCTTAACCCCTTAATCACCTTTGCGGTTATTATCTGATAAGGTGTTTAAGGGGTTAATTGATATCTGAATGTACTTGCAATCTAATGGCTTTGTATTTGCTATGTATGTTTTGGGCAAGACAAGGATGTTGCTGGCGACGGACACTTCATATTGATGAGGTCAGTAGTACTTTATTTATTTGAATATGCTAGTTACTGTTTTTAATAATGGGCAATTAATCTATTATCCATATCTGGATAATAGTTATTTTGCACATTATTGTACTGCAGGTGTTGGGGGGGAGGGTGTATGTATTGAATGTATAGGCCAGGTTTATTTTTTTTACATTCAGGGTTGGTTCCGTGGTTCTGCGTGGAACCTCTGGAGACCACCTGCGGGTATCCTCGGGTATCCCAAGGGTATCAGGCTGGTGGTTCCACTGGTGACACATGCGGGGATGATGATGTGTGGTCCCACTTCTGTGGGGGCACCGCGGACCCGTAGTCTGTGGGATGACGATGTGTGGTCCCACTTCTGTGGGGGCACTGCCGACCCGTAGGTGCGGGGATGATGATGTGTGGTCCCACTTCTGTGGGGGCACCGTGGACCCATAGTGAGCACCCGTGAGTTCCCCAGACCCCCGAGGGAACCACCCGAGGCCCCGCAGACACCTGTGGGTCTGACCCGGGGCTCCCAGACATCCGCGGGCCTACCGTGGGGACCCAATTGTGGCCCACGGTGACCCAAGGAGACCACCTGGGGGCCATGGTGCTGGCGGGATCCACCAGCAGGCCTCCAGAACCTGTGTAAAAAGGGCTGCTGGTAAACTGTAGGTCTGTCCAGGTGCCCCGCCAGCCCACCGGGGACTCGCGTGGTGCTGCGTTATGAACCCTGTATGTAAAAGGATAAATCTTGTATTTATGGGGGGGCACAGGGGGTGGGTAATGTATTTAATAAATATAATGCTGTTTATTGTGGGTCACTGTACTGTTTTTATTGTGGGTACTGGGGGTGGGGGGGGGGGTGTTTCCCCAATGATATGTAGGTAGGCCTCCCTTGTTGGTACTGGGTGGTTAGGCCTCATGGGGGGGGGGTTAGTGTGGGAGGGTATGTAGGCATCCCGAGTGGTGGGTGAGGGTGGGTTAACCCCTTAATGACTGTAGCGGTTAATAACCGCTATGGTGATTAAGGGGTTACGGGACATTACTTTGTATGTTTTAATTTTTGTCTCTTTTTGCAGCAGCGGAGGGGCCATGTGCAGGTGGGTAGTGGGTAGTGGGTGTGGTTATTTACACGGGATCCCCCTCCCCACATTTACATACAGTACACTGCACTCACAGAAAACACAGGCCAGGCAGATTTAACTGACACAATAGGGGGAGGGTGTCTTACACAGATTAGTCAAAGCAGGGAAGCTTCACACACAATAAGGGGAGGGTTTTTTACATAGATTACAGTGAAGGCAGGGAAGCTTCACGCACAATAGGGGGAGGGGTTTTGACATAGATTACAGTGAAGGCAGGGAATTTTAAAACACACAATAGGGGGAGGGTTTTTTACATAGATTACTGTGAAGGCAGGGAGGTATAACACACACATTAAAAATATGTATGTAATGTATTTATTGTTTATTCTGCCTTAAGCCTTCATTGCCTTAGCGGCTATACGCTATGGTAATGAAGCAGCATTTCTGTATTTTTAATAATATTGTGCAGGAGCAGGGGGTTCCCTGAGCATTAATTTCTGGCTCAGGGAACCCCCTGCTCACTGTACAATATTATTAAAATACAGAAATGCTGCTTCGTTACCATAGCACATAGCCGCTAAGGTAAGGAACGAGTGTTTATTTATATATGTTTTTTATTTATACTGTACATGTGCAGAGGGTCTCCGGAGCAGAACCGCTGTGGTTTTAGGTCCGGGGACCCCCTGCTTCCCGAGATACAGGCCCCTTTAGGGGGTGCCGGTATCCCTCTGCTTGGTTTACAGGTCGCGGTCACGTGATCGGGACCTTTAAACGCAGAGGGATACCGGCACCTCATAAAGGGGGCTGTATCTCGGGGAGCAGGGGGTCCCCCGACCTGAAACCAACGCGGTTCAGCTCCGGAGACCCCCTACACATCTACACTATAAATAAAAATGTATTTCAAATGTATTTATTTATAGTCATTTATTTATTTATTTATTTAGATTTATTTATTTATTTTTTGGGCAGCTGCTGTGTGTGAGTTTTTTTTATTGTGGGTAGCGGGAGTGGGTGAAGGGGGTATTAGCCCCAACGGTGGTTGTTTAGGGCTTGCGGGGGGTAGCGGGAGGGCTTAACCCCTTCATGACCGTAGCGGTATTAACTGCTACAGCCGTGAAGGGGTTAAGTGCACCCGCAACCCCCCCCGCAAGTCCTAAACTCACACCAAAGGCCAAATACCCCCTTCACCCACCCCCGCTACCCACAATAAAGCGGGCACAGTGAGTTAACCCCTTCATTGCCTTAGCGGCTATACGCTATGGTAATGAAGCAGCATTTCTGTATTTTTAATAATATTGTGCAGGAGCAGGGGGTCCCCTGAGCATTAATTTCTGGCTCAGGGAACCCCCTGCTCACTGTACAATATTATTAAAATACAGATATGCTGCTTCGTTACCATAGCACATAGCCGCTAAGGTAAGGAACGAGTGTTTATTTATATATGTTTTTTATTCATACTGTAGATGTGCAGAGGGTCTCCGGAGCAGAACCGCTGTGGTTTTAGGTCCGGGGACACCCTGCTTCCCGCGATACATGCCCCTTTAGGGGGTGCCGGTATCCCTCTGCTTGGTTTACAGGTCGCGGTCACGTGATCGGGACCTTTAAACGCAGAGGGATACCGGCACCTCATAAAGGGGGCTGTATCTCAGGGAGCAGGGGGTCCCCCGACGTGAAACTAACGCGGTTCAGCTCCTGAGACCCCCTGCACATGTACACTATGAATAAAAATGTACAGTACTGTATGTTAGGGGTTATAGGGGACGGCTTTAAAGACAACAGCTCGCAAACGCCCGCATGCGTTTTTACACGGCATTGCAGTATTGCAACCAGCGGGAATAAAATGCTTAAATCACAGCCGGGAAAATAACGCTATATACCCCGGGAGAAAACGACACAAAACCGCACATCACCGGGATCTTCTGAAATTCGCGGAGCTAGCCAAGTAAGAATAAAGTTGGTCGCCACTGTATATCTGTCTCTGTCGTCACTGCCCGTTTTTTAGTACACTTTGTCACAGGAGAACTCACCTAGCTCTATCATAGCCAAATGGAAGCATTGCTCAGCCACGGCAGCCAGACTTTTTGAAAATTTGAGCCAGTGTCGTTGACCAAACTTGTCAATTTCTCCATCTGGCAGTCAAACCAAATTCTGATCCGAATCTTTTCAATTGTTGGAATTGTGTTCTGTTTCTACAGTGCAGTGGTCTCACACCTCATTGCCGTCGCAAAGTGGGCGATTAGTTTATTCCCTTTTTTTGACAGGCCCTCCGGTGACTTATTTAACAGGAATATCCAGGGATCTAGACGAATTTCGAGGCCCAAAATCCTCCTCAGCCAGTTCTGAATCTGTTCCCAGATCGGGTGCAAACGAGGGCAAGACCACAGCAATGGGAAACAAGTCTGTGGGCTCTCCACATTGTCTAGGACACAGGGGGGAGTAACCTGGAACAAATGTAGATAATTTGACCGGGGTGAGATACCACCTCATCAATACCTTATATGAGTTCTCCTTTAACGTCATGCAGATAGAACTTTTTGCTACTGCTTCAATTGCTGCATGCCTTTTAAAGGTGTTCTGTAACTATCTGAGCAGGTTAAGAAGCACAGTCTGTTCTGAATTAATCTGCTTAATGCTGGACTCCAGCTCTCTACACAGGTTTTCCTGTAAGGCTACTTAAATAGAGATGACACCCTGTTACACCTTCCATAAACCATTTTTTTTACAATGTTTCAAAAGAGAACAAGCATAGCAATGCTTGCTCTCTTTTCAAACATTGTAAATGCCTATAAATTCTTTATGGACAGAATATTAATTGGCAGTGTTACACTATGTACTTATTCTTAATAACTTCAGTAAATGTCTCGTTAAGTGGTAAAATGGATCTTTAAAGATTCCTCCCTAATGAGCCATTAAGTGCTGTCTTACAGGTAAGATGGCCTACCATTAATTTTAATGGACATTAGTCCTAATGCTATTAAAAAGAGGTGTGGACCACCTCAATGCATATCCAGAGCAGTCCGTTAAAGTTAACACCGGAATTAATGCAATTATATTGAGGTCATGGTTATACCTGGCGTTCACTGCTTCCAGCAACTAATAGCAGGTAGCAAAAAATCATTTGGCCTGTCCAGGGTTCTGAAGTGGGCCACTTTGGCTTCCTATACTGCCTTGGAAAATATGAATACCCTTTGAATATGAAATATGAATAGCAAAGTGAACACGCTGGACTAGGCCAAATTAATACATGACCTGTGTATTAACCCCTTGGAAGCCACAATGACTATCAGGGCATAAATTATGACCACTAAGGTAACCAAGGGGTTAATACCCTAACTACCCTACTTCCGATTTTATGTCATAGTTGTACGACCGCTATGGCATATAAGGGGTTAACCCCACTCACACTGTAACCCTCTGGAGGGCCTCAACTCCCGCCCCATGACAACTACACCCCCTCCCAACAAACCTACCCTCATGTGTGGCTTTTGTCTATTGGAAATCATTACAAAATACATTTCAAAGACATAAATAAAAAAAACAATCATTTTAATCAAATCATTGTCACTGTGGTTACCTAGGTTCTTAATTGGGGCATAGAGAGCCACTTTGACAATCAATGGTAAGCTGTATTAAAACAATGTAACAATATTATATTAAAATACACTACTGGCAATTTCAGGATGGCTGTCAGTGTCTGGTAAAGGGCATGGAACCCCTGTAAAAAAAAAACTTGAAAACCCAAATGCCTTTAGCGTTTTATCTAGAAAATCCCATCTGATCCTGTCAAACGCTTTCTCTGCATCTAGACTCAACAGGACTGCCTTCACTTTGGATTTATGGGCCTGTTCAATCACATTAATAATTTTCCTTGCATTATCTGTTGCCTGGCGTTCACTCACAAAACCCACTTGGTCATAATGGATTAACCTAGGAAGTATTTTTATTCAACCTATTAGCCAGAATTTTACAATAAATTTTAAAATCCATGTTAAGTAATGAGCTTGGTCTATAGCTACCACAACATAAAGAGGCCTTACCCTCTTTGGGGATCACCACTACATTAGCTTTTGTCATCTGTGGGGGGATTTGTTTTCCACTGAGAAAATTGTTAAATAAATCTAATAAATATGGTCCTAGGATTTATATAAAATTTTTTATAATACAAATTTGAGAAGCCATTTGAGCCCAGGGCCTTTGATGGATTCAGTGAGCCAACAGCCCGTTAGCTCTATTTGGGTTATTTTTGCGTTTAAAATGTTGTGATCTTCCTCTGTTAATTTCGGGAGGTTGCATTCCCTAAAATAATCCTCTATCTGGGACCTGGTCGGGGTCCTAGAGGTTGGGGATGAGTTATCTAAGTTATAGAGGTCCGTGTAGAATTTAGCAACACAGAACAAGGAGCCCCCACTACAACTTCAGTGTATGTAAGTGAGATGCTCACTAGGTAGGGTAATGCATGTGCACAGAAACAGAAAACCTAGTTGCAGAGCACTCAATCACTAATTGATTTGTAAATTAATCTAAAAATATCTTTAATGTCATCAATGAATATAAAATAATGGGTGCTAAAATGAAACAGCACTGACAGTGACTGTGATCCAGTTATCAGTGCTGTATGAGCTCTGGTGATCACATAAGTCTTTATAGTTGGTGACTTGATATAGTCATCAATGTGGTACTGGGAATAGACCAACCTAAATGAGGATGGTAAAAGGGACACGTACAGTAAATATACACCCTTGTGGTTGTACTGCTAATGAACTGACCTAAATACCATGTAGTTGTAACGTTTTTTCCAGGCCCACCCAATCTCACATTGGCCCCTGTTGTCGATTGGCCCCATTACATGTAGGTATAGTGTGTGGTGCACCTGCTGGCTTACAGGACTCCTGAGTCTCCCGCTGGATTGGTATGGGGATATCAGCATGACAGGCATCTGAGGTAGTGGGGATTGAGTCCTACTCACATCTGATGCAGCACCTCCACCTCATCAGGATCACTGCGGCCGCAGTGGGATGTGTCTGATGAGGACCTCCTCTGTGGTGTCTCCTTCTGTGTAATGACTCCACACATACACAGCAAGGCTCTGGTGAATCTGGGCATCTTTATTGACATCATCATGCAGACTGCCCCTCACAGCGGTCGTCCTATCCGCTCATTTTGGTGTAGTACATCCTTTCAGAAGTTCTTTCCCTCCCAATGGAGTTGGGTCACCTCTCCCCTCAGGGAGATCGCCACCTGTGTCAGGTCCCTGATCACAGTGTAGATACTATTGATTATATCTGACAGCCTTAACTGCTGCAGACCTCCAGAACTGGACCATAACTGATCCTTTTGATTAACACTCTCCAACACTACAGAACCCCTAACTTTAGGCAGTGCTGTGTCTTATATAGACTCAGAAAACAGCCACACCTCTTGTGTCACTAACAGTGCATGTTACCACTCCCCTTGTGTACATATGACACCTCACCAGGGTGTGAGGGCAAACCTCCATGATTGATGCTGGCAATCCTGCATACTTACCAGGTTTACTGCCAGCATGAGAAAGAACTGTATACCATTTTTATACAGGGCTACATTCTCCCCCTGGTGAACCCCAACGCCCCGGCTGGGATCTAAATTTGCAGAACCTTCCTCCAGGCAGCACTGCAACACATAACCAACAGCATATATATAAAAATACATTTTACAGTTCTCATCATATTACATGATAACATAATGACATACAGTGCCTGCTGACCGGCAGTCCGCACTGTTCCTAAGGAGAATCCCCATCTACTACACTAATAGTAGTGCCTAGGGTCTGGCTTCTGCACCTCCCTACCGGTTATATCCTTAACTGTTACACTGTATTCTCTAGGCGGACCACTCTCTGGCCTATACTCCATCCGGTGCATATAGATGTTGCGCCCAACACTCCATACCCTCATCAGCTGAGTGATCCTCTCCTCTGTCTTGTACACAGCATACCCACCAGACTTGCTTATAATTTAATCCTCTATTGTTTTCCTTAGCCACGCATCTCTCCCATCCTCGATCTCCTGCATCAAGGGTTCTGGCACAAAAGGGTACTTCAACCCATGGGACTTTTTGTACTTTGTGACAATGGCCCTTTCCGCCATACTGGTACGGATCAACTTCTTATTGCCTGCCCTGCCAGGCAGCATCCATGATAATGGCTCGTCTGGTTCTACTGGGTCCCTAAATATGGCTGACCCTCGGGGATCCACTATCCCTGAGAGTATGTCGTGCCACCGCAAGCGAAGTTCCTCTAACCGTTCCTCCTCCGTGTATTCCCCTACACCCCACCAGTAATCCACTATTCCTTCCCTCTCCAGTATGAACCTCGTACGGTCCAACCAGGCCTCATACCCCTCAAACTTTGGTGCCCACCACCGGGTCTCTCTCTCCTTAACGCTCTCCGGTACCGCCACGGTACCCTCACTGTCTTCTGGCTCTCCCCCAGACGATATCCCGGAAGTACCCGTAGATCTAGAATTCAACCTTTAGGCCTACATTTTACATCCATCATACTGTTGCTCCCACTAGTACAAGACGACTCCTTCCTCCTATGCATTTCCCTCCCCGATCCCTCATCGGATGTAAAGCAGTCACCCCAGTCCAGGTTCTCCCCAGTCTGTTCCTCGGAAGTGGCCCGTGATTCCCCAGACAACCCTTGGCTAGACTGGGACCCAGATGAGGAAGTGACAGGGGCAGGTGTCTTAACAATGGCTGGGGGTTGAGCATAGGGAAACGCTGTCGGCAGACGCGGGGCTACGACCCGCAGCTTCTTGCTACCTTGACCGGTACCATCGGACTGGCATTCTGGCTCACCCGTCTCCTTGTTCCCAGGCTTCCGCAGGGCCTGCCAGCTCTTTCCGGACCCAGGCGACCTGGCGCAGCATGGCGGTCGCAAGGACGTGGCCATCTTCCACCCCGCTCCACTGTGTCCACCGGATGTGACGTCATCCATCTCGCGGGACTCACCGCCGCCATCTTGGGTTGGGCTCCCCACCGGAACCTCTTCCTCCACAACGACATCCACCGCCAGAAGTGAAGGTTCTGCTCTCCGCTCCGCTCGGGCCTGGGCTAGGCCTTCCTCTGCCGTTGCCACCACCGGCGCCTGTGGAGGGTAAGGGTGTGTCTCACCGCTCCGTCGGCTCGGGATGGGGTCTTCTTCTCCCTCCGCGCTGAAAGTCACCACGGCCGTGGGACTCTGCCGCTCCGGTTGTCTCCGCACAGGCGATCTCGACACCTCGAGACTCCGCTCCGCTGCTTGACAGGTAAGGCCTGCTTCTGTTGCAGCACCGCTGTAGTGGCCCGCCGTTAGCCGCATCACCACCGATGTCGGGGTCGCTTGTTCCTCGTCCGAGGATCCGAAATCCGACTCGGGGAGTGGCACTCCTGTAGGGGACTGACGGTGAGGTTCTGGGTTCTCACCGCGTTTGTAGGCCCCTTTCTCCTTAGGCTCTGTTGATATCATCAGGAGTGATCCCCATTCTCCGGGATCAACAGGTTCTTTCTGGACCGAGTGCGAGGCTTCAGCCATCACTTTGGCTGTGTCCGCTCCTGCCTCCATAGTCTGTCCTGGCACATAGGGCTGCACGGCCCATAGGTAGTGGATGCCACATTGGGGGACCTAGCCGTTGTGCTGGCTACACCACCCGGCAGTCGGCACTGCATGCACAGGCATCTTATCGTTTCGGTGTCACCCGCCTTGATTACCAGGAAGCCTCCTGGTAATGAGTAGGGGTGAGCTGAGATGTCCATCTCTTTTTCCTTTCCGCCGATAGTTACATAGTTACATAGTAGATGAGGTTGAAAAAAGACGTACGTCCATCAAGTTCAACCTATGCTAAATTTAGACATCAGATACTTTATTCTATATCTATACTTACTTATTGATCCAGAGGAAGGCAAACAAAAAACCCCATTAAGGGGAAAAATTAATTCCTTCCTGACTCCAAGAATTGGCAATCAGATTAATCCCTGGATCAACATCCTTCCCATGTATACTTATTTGGTATGTCCCTGTATACCATTCCCATCTAAAAAGATGTCCAACCTTTTTTTGAACAAATCTATTGTATCTGCCATCACAGTCTCCATGGGTAATGAATTCCACATTTTAACTGCCCTTACTGTAAAGAACCCTTTCCTTTGTTGCTGGTGAAATTTCCTTTCCTCCAACCTTAAGGGATGGCTCCGAGTCCTTTGTACTGCCCGTGGGATGAATAGTTCTTTTGAAAGCTCCTTGTATTGTCCCTGAATATATTTGTATATAGTTATCATATCCCCTCTTAGACGCCTCTTTTCTAATGTAAATAAATCTAATTTAGCTAGCCTCTCCTCATAAGTTAGAATGTCCATCCCCTTTATTAATTTGGTGGCTCTTCTCTGCACTCTCTCTAGTTCCATAATGTCTTTTCTTAGGATTGGTGCCCAAAATTGTACTCCATATTCAAGGTGTGGTCTTACTAATGCTTTGTAAAGGGGCATAATTATGTTTACTTCCCTTCCATCCATTGCCCGTTTGATGCAAGATAAGATCTTGTTTGCCTTTGCAGCTACAGTATTGCATGACATTGGGCACTATTGCTAAGCCTGCTGTCTACAAGCACTCCTAAATCCTTCTCCATCAAGGATTCCCCCAATATATCTCCATTTAATTTGTAAGCCGCCTTTTTATTCTTGCATCCCAAATGCATAACCTTACATTTATCTGTATTAAACCTCATTTGCCATTTACCTGCCCACGTTTCCAGTCTCTCCAAGTCCTTCTGAAGAGAAATTACATCCTGCTCTGATTCTATTACCTTACACAATTTAGTATCATCAGCAAAGATGGAGACTTTGCTCTCGATCCCAACCTCAAGGTCATTAATAAACAAGTTAAAAAGCAGGGGTCCCAGTACCGATCCTTGAGGTACTCCACTCACGACTTTAGCCCAACCTGAAAAAGTTCCATTTATGACAACCCCCTGTTGTCCGTCCTTTAACCAGTTTTCAATCCAGGTGCATATATTATTACTGAGTCCAATTTTCTTTATTTTGTACACCAACCTCTTGTGTGAAACCGTATCAAAAGCCTTTGCAAAATCTAAGTAGACCACATCAACTGCATTACCCTGGTCTAAATTCCTACTTACCTCCTCAAAGAAACAAATAAGGTTAGTTTGGCAAGATCTATCCTTCACAAATCCATACTGACTATTACTAATAATTTTGTTTTCCATTAGGTATTCCTGAATATTATCCCGTATTAAACCTTCAAGTAGTTTCCCTACTATTGAAGTCAGGCTTACAGGTCTGTAATTCCCCGGGTGGGATCTAGCTCCCTTTTTAAATATAGGCACCACATCTGCTTTACACCAATCTTGTGGTACTGAGCCTGTGGAAATGGAGTCCTTGAATATTAAATATAATGGTTTTGCTATTATTGAGCTTAACTCCTTGAGAACTCTTGGATGTATGCCATGGGGGCCAGGTGCCTTATTTACTTTAATTTTTTCAAGTCGCTTATGAACTTCTTCCTCAATTAACCAATTGGTCATTAATATGGAGGTTGTGGCTTCCTCCTGTGGCGCTACTATTGAACTTGATTCTTCCCTGGTAAACACAGAGGCAAAGAATTTGTTTAATACCTCAGCTTTTTCCTTATCTCCAATAATCTGCCTACCCATTGTCACGGTAGCTTGTGACAGGTTGTAATTTACACCAAAACTATATATAAATATATATATACCTGGGTTTGAACTGGGACGAGACTTAAGATATAACAAATATAATTTATTCCTTGATAAAGGTGAACGCACAATAATGTACAAATAACAGGCAAAATATAGACACTTACTTAACATGGAAATGATGAAGCAGTCATATCTGGACTGGCAGTTCATGCAGCACTCTTCATAGTCATCAAGACACCAAAGACATGACAGACCTCTGGCAGGAAGACAGTGCATAGCGTTTCTCTCAGCAATCAGGAAATCATTCAGCAAACGAAGACACAGGAATATAGGGAACAGCAGTTTATATATCCTTTGTCCCTCTATTCTTAACCTTAAGCACAGGGGATTGGTTTTCAATTACCTCCAGTCACTCACTAACGTGGGAAAGCATTCTGACCCATGCCCCCCTGCTAGTTGGCACATGCGCAGTAGAACTCTGGGGTCTCATTTCTGAAGCCCCACATTTGCATCAGGAATGCCAGCCAGTCTATCCATTTGGAGTTCTGGCAGGAAAACCTTTGTTGAAAGGTGTGAAGTGGGACACTTAAAGACTGCTCTGGCTTGAGCCTCCTCCGCCCTTAGGTAAACAGGGAGGGTGACAAAATCCTTTGAACAATACTTAAGTCCTAGACATTAGGGCGTCTCCTAGGGCCATCTGCTACTTTATGGCCAAAATAATTTCCTCTGGAACTTACCCATACCTTAAAATACAATATAAAGCATAAAACATATACGTATTAAAATATCCGGTTTTGTTTGGTCTAGCAAGTCCAAACTTCTCAGTTCGCATTGCCAGAACTGGGACACCATATGGTCCAAAAAGCGACTTGCTACGACCTAAGAAACCGGAGTTACACAAATGTACATTAAATCATTTTAATACAAAAATCTCCATTGAAAAAGAAATCTCAGCTTTTCACTAAATCCCCATTGAAAACAACGGGCTCCGCCGCCATGGGTTTCAATGGAGCAACTTCGCCATTGTAGTCAATGGGGTTTCCTACCATAGACTTTCAATGGGGAACCGCCACCATTGAAGTCTATGAGAAAATCTACAAATCTTTACAGTCGTCCATACTCCGTCTGGTTGGTCTGAGGGGGCTGGAAAGGGGCATGCATTAAAGCCGGAACCTTGGCTACATGTCACCCAAATCCCATCCCTCTGGGCATTCCAGAACCGGAGATATGGACTTACACATTTCAACATTTTACACTTAGTCATTTTTTCACCATGCGGCTTTTCCCTCATTAGAATCAATGGTAAAAGCCCCGAACTTTCAAGGGGGGCCATACTCCGTCGGGTTGGTCCAAGAGGGTCAAGGATGGTTCTGCAGTGATGCCGGAGCAGTGATTACAGATACCCCAAACCTTGATCCTCTGGTCCCTCCGGAACCGGAGATATGGATTCCTAAAATTCAGCATTTCACACTTTTCTGAGCCGTTTCTGCCGCCGCCGGCAAAGCCTATGGCGCGACCCGCTCTATCTGGTTCGACCCTTATCGGGGGTCCAGGATTCGGGGACCCGGTTGTGGTCGAGTGGGGGGAAGCCTAGGAACTAGGGGCAAAAAGAATTTTATTTCTAGGTGCCCTAGAACTGTTTATTCCCACATCAATTAACTTTGACCTTGACTCAAGTGATCGTAACTCTTTTTAGACATTGTATCCGCTTTGTGGTTTGCGGTCTGGACGGCAGCCAACTTCTTCTTGAAAAGGTTACCTCGAGGCATCTCCATTGAAGTCAATGGGCCCATTGACTTTCAATGGGAAACCACCGCTCTCCCTCTCGGACGCCACCTGCTGGTCTTTACAGGAAACAGGACCAAAACAGCACATTCTGCCATTGGAATGCATTGAGCCCTAATGGCGGCCAATGGGGACCTGCAAAATGGTGCCTGAAAAGGCGGGAAAACTACACAAAGAGCCATAATCATTAAAGAACTATTAACCCTTGTGCTCCCGGATGGATTCTAGTGTGTGTGTGATGCAGACACTGATTAACACAGACATTACAATGGAACAGGGGAGAATACATTTACAGGTCATAACAAGGGTTAAATCACATTTCTGGACCTCAGTCCAGTTAACCCCTTGTCTCCCTGGTGCGGTCAGGGGTGGCCAAATGGGGTGCAACCCCTTTAATACCGGGCCACCCCCTTTCTCCCACTACACCCATCTCACACTGAAAGGGTCCTATAGTGCTGATTACAGGGAACCCTTTCTGAAGTGGTCTTGCCTGTTCACCAGTTCGCAACTGAAGGGCAGGGGTCGGTTTGGTAACTCCTCCCTCAGCCAGCTCCACTCTCATTTGGCACAATTGGAAACCACTCCCCCTGGTAGAGATTAGGGGAGGGTTCCACAGATTCACTGGGTGCCCCAGCACTGGCTCTGAGCCCGTCACAGTCCATGAGGGCACAGCCACAGCTTTCGCGCCAAACCCCCCAGCAGGGTGGGGTTCTTTGCTTGGCGCCAATCCTGGCCAACTTCTTGCAATTCTAGCATTTGCAGAATTTTCTGCACTCAGCCCACGCCGTCTCCCAGGGAAGCGGGAGCTGCCATCTTGGTTTACACGACCATTCACATAAGCAACTGAGGTAGATTTTTGGTTGTAGCTCACCGTTTGGCAAGCAGATTCTCCATTTTCACTGCACATAACCACAATGTCCTCAACACTGTCCTCCAGGGTAACACCCCGAGGTCCTAAGCAGGACCAAAACAGTGCGGCCACCGCCTTAGCGCCATTCCACAACATGCTGGCAAAAGTTCCTTCTGCAGCTTGTTCTCCAGTGGTACGCACACCATGTGCGCTTCCTTCATCAGCCACGGTCCGCCATCTCGGACTCTTCGCACCGCACGGATCTTCCCTTCTTGCGGTCGCCATCTTTACTTTGTAGACGTACTTTGTACTCCGAGACGAAGCCCTATACCAGAGGGTGAAACGCGTAGAGGGGGAGATCGTGGTGTAGCCCTAGTGTTGCTATGTGCCAATAAAGTTTTTTGCATTCATCCGGGACTTCGTGGAGTTTGTCATGCGCAGTTGCGCCCGTAACTCATCCAATTCATCTACATCCATTAAAGACAGCACGCGGGAGCTGGAGGATAGAGGTTAGCAGGACCCAGACCGGAGTGGAGATAAAGGTAAGAGTTAATACTTTATTGCCTCTCCACTTACTCCGGTCATTCTAGGGTCGTTCACAGCTTCCTCACACCCAGTCCACATGACTACATTGACACCGTTCGGTGCATTGCTTGATAACTGAAGCGCAGTACAGGCTTTTTTCTTTTTACTTTGTAGTTACTGTTATCGCACATGGAGCTCCTCTCTGCGGGGCAGCTGCCATTCCGATGCAATAAAGAATGCCACGATGCACCACCTACGTGTATCTAATGTACGTCTGACTCATGTTGCACTACCTCAGGCTAGGCTCACTCTCTCAGTGTATGCTGTGTCCACCTTCCTCCAGTCTGTGCTCTGTGGTAAGTGTCCTGGCTCCTGGCTAGAGTACTCTGGCTTCTCCCATGCAGTACTAGGGCGTCTACCTACTGTTGGCCAGCCTAGCGCAGACCCTCTCCAGAATTCCTGGCCACGTTAACAGGCTATTCCTTTAGGCATCCTACCAACTAGCTGCCTCAAGGTGACTAGAACAGCTATAGCCCTGTCTCCAGACCCACTTAACCCCACTCAGGATCCTAGGTCGTCCTTTGTGAGCTGACAAATCCATCAGGCCCCTGACTACCCCTAGGCTCCATCTCCATCCACAGCACTGACTGGCAGCATACACTCTCCCTGTTTCCTAGTGTGCCTAGCAAAAGCCTGTCCTGTTGATAGGTCTCTCAGCAGCGCCTCCAATTGTAACTGTTTTTCCAGGCCCACCCAATCTCACATTGGCCCCTGTGGTCTACTGGCCCCATTACATGTAGTTATAGTGTGTGCTTCACCTGCTGGCTTACAGGACTCCTGAGTCTCCCGCTGGGTTGGTATGGGGATATCAGCATGACAGGCATCTGAGGTAGTGGGGATTGAGTCCTACTCACATCTGATGCAGCGCCTCCACCTCATCAGGATCTCTGCGGCTGCAGGGGGATGTGTCTGATGAGGACCGCCTCTGTGGTGCCTCCTTCTGTGTAATGACTCCACACATACACAACAAGGGTCTGGTGAATCTGGGCATCTTTATTGACATCATCATGCAGACTGCCCCTCACAGCGGTAGTCCAATCCGCTCATTTTGGTGTAGTACATCCTTTCAGAAGTTCTTTCCCTTCCAATGGAGTTGGGTCACCTCTCCCCTCAGGGAGATCGCCACCTGTGTCAGGTCCCTGATCACAGTGTAGATACTGTTGATTATATCTGACAGCCTTAACTGCTGCAGACCTCCAGAATTGGACCATAACTGATCCTTTTGATTAACACTCTCCAACACTACAGAACCACTAACTTTAGGCAGTGCTGTGTCTTATATAGACTCAGAAAACAGCCACACCTCTTGTGTCACTAACAGTGGACACAGAGCATGTTACCACTCCCCTTGTGTACATATGACACCTCACCAGGGTGTGAGGGCAAGCCTCCATGATTGATGCTGGCAATCCTGCATACTTACCAGGTTTACTGCCAGCATGAGAAAGAACTGTATACCATTTTTATACATGGCTACATAGTATATATCCTAGTGAGTGCACTGCAGGTCAGCCGATATGTGCATTCAATCAATATGGATCAGAGAATGGTCTAATATGGGTACATGGAATACACTCATATCAGAGTGGTAGTGGAAACACTCATGCATCCACAATGATCCTTTATAATATATCACTGCAGGTGGAGGTAGCACATAAGTCGTAATAAAAGAGTGTTAGTAAATGATAACAAAGCACCTAAACATGTAACTATAGTGGGTGGTATCCAACCACCTAAATAGGGCTTACGCTTAGGCAACCTCTCCGGGCAAAATCTGCTGGATATTAATACTGCTTGTTTGCAGGATCGCACTCCATAGAAATTCAATGTGGTCCGCGTGGTATCCAGATACACTAATAAGGTTGTACAGCAATAGAGTGCTTTTGCCAGCTACCGTACATAGAATTGGCAAAACACTCATGCATGCACACTCATCATATGTACCATATCAGTGTGGATGTCCAGTAACTGAGGTTCTATTAATCTTGCTGTGTGTGATGGCTCAGAAACGCAACTCCAAAGGTGGCACGCTCCTGGTGTAGATTAACAGAAGTTTACTGAATGCCTTAGTTGTGCTGTACTCATATGGAGTAATGCGCTCCTGGTTCATAAAGTCGTACAGCAATAGAGTGCTTTTACCAGCTACTGTAAATAGAATCGGCAGAACATTCATGTATCCACACTCATCATATGTACCATATGTGGGGATGTCTTATAACTGAGATTCTATTAATCGTGCTGTATATGATGGCTCAGTAACACAACTCCAAAGGTGGCGCACTCCCGGTATAGATTGACAGAAGTATACTGAACGCCTTACTTGTGCTGTGCTCATATAGAGTACACTTGGCCAGCCTCAACAATTGGAGTCGGTGCTCTGGGCTTAATTGCTGTTGTAAACAACTTAATTGGTAATGCGCTCCTAGTTCAATGCAGAAATCAGTGATTGACTATATTCGCAGCATTCTCCTACATCGGCATTGATCGTAAGATCATATCACCACTGATATGTGTGGAGACATGCATATACCCATTCAAATACTAATAGATACAAGCAGTATAAGTGTGTTGAAAGCACTTGAAGGTTCCTGAGGGAACCACTGTTAGCAGGATCAAAAGGGTGATATAACTGTCCCTTAAACAGGATGCTCTGTTTGGCAGAGTATCCCAAAGCAAAGCGTATTAATGATTAATATCAATGATGAAGCGCAAGACTCCGCAACATAGTAGCAATCTAAAGAGTTGCGGTAAGAGTCTCAGCGTCTTGTGCGTGCACAGAGTGTGGCCAACGCGCATGTTTCACGTAGGAAGGCTTCTTCAGGGCTCATAACTCATAGGGGGAGGTCCCATAGGATCAGTGATGGTTTATATCGTCAATGTGGAATCTCATGGTGATGGTTAATACCCTGCGTGCTGGATCCGAACAGACCAAATTGTCCAACTGTTAGTTTGCTGTAGTAGTCAGATACAGGGTGCTTAAGAAACCAGACTCTTGTCTGCTATGTCGCAATTGAAGGTTATATGCCATTGAAGGTGGGGGGATATAATCAAAATGTGTGCGTTACATTACATTTGAATGTAATCACACAATGAAGGTTATATCCCCCCACACCAGAGACATTGACATCTCTAAGTCCCAACTATCTACTAAAACCCAACCACAGATACTCAGACTGCAATGTTAACTAGAAGGCATATAACCTTCAATGTGACATAGCAGACAAGAGTCTGGTTACTTAGTCCACTCCAGGAAAAGGTCAAAATGGCAGAGCACTGCCAACAAAAACCGGAGGAGGCTCACATTTGAAAAAGTGAAACATATTTATTTATTAAGGCTCATGACAGACCCCCTAGATATTGGTAATGCACCTACGTGTTTCGGGCCGTACGCCCTTTGTCAAGGTGTAATTTTTAATACAATAAAATAGCATTTAAATAGTGCTGTTTGAGCGCCAGCAGGTGACGTCATGCGTCGGCGTCAAATAAGCTTGGCAATCCTTCGTAACAGAAGCCCAATAAATGCTGATTGGACGCCTTAGGAATTGAACAAAAGCAACTTTTATAGATAACTTTGATGTAAACAGACAAGAGTATGGGAACGGCGAATGCGCGATGTCCCCCGCTGATTCCCACAGAGCACAATGCCTCGCTCGCAAACACAAGCAGCTGACTAATTAGTATAAGAAACAACAAGCCTGAATGAAAAATACAGTTATAAATGCCAAGAAGAACATTAAAAACAAGAAGTAATGTGAAACACAATGTCAAAAATAGATATAGAATATAGAAAACATGATACAAAAAGACATTGTGTACATAATTGCAACATACACTGGCGACACACTTTATTCGAGCTCGGCTAGTCCCACGAATTCGGGTATACCCGGGTGTATTGAGGTTTGTGACTGTTTTCTGCCTGAGTGCATTGAGTTATTTTCCGGCAGGGATTGAAGCATTTTATTCCCGTTGGCTGCAATACTGCACAGTACATATATATATACTGCATTACAATTCATGAATTTATGCCATCTGGTAGACACGCAAAGCATTGCAGCCTATTAAATCCTAATCATTATCATTTAACAGATCAGCCGCCCATAAGCCAGGCATGAACCCAGGCTGGGAAGGCAAATGCAACGGGGCTTGTCAGAGGTGAGGAGCGGCGCATTCCAGGTATCTGCCAGGTACATACCGGGTATTTGCTCGAATAAAGTGTGTCGGTGCAGTACCAAGGAGTCAGTATATGCCGTACTGTTAATATCCCCACAAAACTGTAGGTTGCGGAGTGTGGGTGTTCTGGTTGATTGGACTTATCCATATCTGGATCTAATACCATATTAAAATCACCTCCCAGGATCAATTGCAAATCTCTACTTTCCCCTATAGATTCCAATGTTTCCCTTAAAAAATCAATTTGACCCTCGTTGGGAGCGTAAATATTTACTAGCATGAGCTGTTGGCCTGACAGGAGACTCTGGACCACCAGGGACCTCCCTCCTTTATTATTTTTGATTTCCAGTGGCTGGAATGGAATACCCATTGTTATCAGTATCACAACACCCCTTTTTTACAGGTGAAAGACGAGTAGAATGCTATAGGGTAAGTCCCACTGAAAGTATGCAGTGGCTCCTGAGTATCAAAATGTGTCTTTTGTAAAAAAACAATATCTGCCTTTAGATTTCTAAATTCTTTTAGGGCTACCATTGCTATTAAAACCTTTAACATTCATGGATACTGACTTTAGTGGCATTTGTCAAGCCATTCCCAATATTGTGACTCTCTCTCTCATGTGAATGTTGTGATCATAAAAGATTGTTGGTTGTGGAGAACAGGTGGGGACAAAAAAATAAATAAACTTGCATAGTAACAAAAAAAACCTCCAAAAACAAAAATCAAGCTACAAAAAAAGATATATAACCAACATTAATCAGTAGTTTGTGGCAAGGCCCTATTTGGCCTTGCTTGGCGGGCATATGACTCTACTGGGGGTGGCCTCACGTCAGGCATACAGGGCTTTATCCTACCCCACACCCCCGCCTTGCTCTATTCTAAATCCCCCGATTGCACCTGCAACCAAGCCAAAGAACGGGCTCACAAACAGCACAATCACCGTTTTTATTCCACCGATCTGCAGACCATCTTCCAAAATATAGACGTCAGCTCCAAGTCTCTTGTAAAGCAATACCTACAAAGATTATAAAAGACAAAAAAAAGGCGGAAAAACAAAGGGAGAAAAAGACACATAGTGGGAGTATACACAGTTATAAAACTGTTGAGGGCTTCTCGTTGTCATCATATATGTCGATCGGAAAATAGAGAGAACAGCAGTGTGTTCCGGTTAAATCTTCCAAAGTTCTAGAGAACCCAAGTAAAATGGTTCAACAAATATCTCTCGAAGGCACAAGCGGACTTTGGTCTTTCAGCTCTGAGCAACGGCACCCTCAGCCGATCGATTGTCCTCTGTGTCGTCGTCCTGAGGTCTTTGCCTGTGACTCGATCTATCCTTGGGGGGCAGACTCAAAACTGAGAGGAAAGCTGCTCATTCTTCGGGGTACCAGATCAAAATCTGTATGCTATCGTGGTTGACTACAAGATGGTATGGAAAGACCCATCGGTAGCGAATACCATTTTCCTGAAGTATCGCCGTTACTGATCGCAGCTCTCTCCTCCTCTCAATTGTCATTCTGGACAGGTCCTGGAAAATCTGAATAGAGATATTTTCTAATTCAATTGAGCCGCTATTTCTGCCCCCTTTTATAATCCTCTCCTTGGTTGCATATTGGTGGGGCCTTAGGACCACATCTCTGATTCTCTTGGGGTTGTCAAATCTTGGTCCCAAGGCTCTGTGCGCTCTATCCATTTCAAGATCACCATCTTGCAACTGGGGGTCAATTGATGTAAACAATCTTTTAAGATATGGCTGGAGGGCTTCCGTGGACACCGACTCAGGGACATGTTGAATTTGTAGGTTCTGTCTTCGCTTCCTGTTCTCCATATTGTCAATTCCCTCCCTCATAGCTCTTATCTCCTCGTTGAGACCCAGGACCTCATAGTCAAGATTAATCTGGTTTTGTAGGGAAATGTCCATCTTATTTTTAAGCTCCATAGTTCTTTTAGCTAGTTCAGAGACTTCTTTTTTAAATTCCCTTACAGCTCTATCCAGAGTTAACTGAAAACTTGCTTGCATTTTTTAAGCATGTTCTGTAGGTCTTGTTAGGTAATTACTGTGTCTCCCTCAGTTGTAGACAGTTCACTATCCGAAGCAGCTTCCCCCACTGCCTCCTCAGCTACTGTGACGCTCTCTGCTTGCTTTCTTAGAGTGGCCTTTCTATTAGGGATTTCCCCCTCTGTGTCCAAATCTTGCTTCTCTCAGTTGTTGTGTTCTGTGTGTGCGCGGTCCCGTGCACTCTGCTTTGCTGTGTCATCTTTATTTTTTTCCCCCACTGTTGCCGCTCGCTGCCCGGGGACAAAGCGGGAGAGGTCCGGGGTCCCTGGACCCGGCGTCTTCCTTGATGTCATCTCCGCTAGCTATCTCCACCAGCCCGTCGGGCCTCCCGCGGCGTTATTTGCGGTGGCGATCGGGGGATTTTATGACGAAATCTCAACAGGGTGCACAGACCTTCCTTAGGACGCGTGCACCCGCCTTTTTTTATTCTTTTAAGGACCACAAGTACACTGGCGACACACTTTATTCGAGCTCGGCTAGTCCCACGAATTCGGGTATACCCGGGTGTATTGAGGTTTGTGACTGTTTTCTGCCCGAGTGCATTGAGTTATTTTCCAGGCAGGGATTGAAGCATTTTATTCCCGCTGGCTGCAATACTGCACAGTATATATATATATACTGCATTAAAATTCATGAATTGATGCCATCTGGTAGACACGCGAAGCATTGCAGCCTATTAAATCCTAATCATTATCATTTAACAGATCAGCCGCCCATCAGCCAGGCATGAACCCAGGCTGGGAAGGCAAATGCAACGGGGCTTGTCAGAGGTGAGGAGCGGCGCATTCCAGGTATCTGCCAGGTACATACTGGGTATTTGCTCGAATAAAGTGTGTCGCAGCAGTACCAAGTACATTTCTTTATATAGCCCTCTGAAAGTGTCACCTTAAAGCAGCAGTCATTTTAATTTTTGTCTTTTTTTAATAATAATTATATTATATAGCGCTTTTTTCTCAACAGGACTGTGACAGGGTGAATGAACGTCACCAGCTCTATGCCTGGCAGACGTATGTGTAGGTATGCAGTGCAGCAGTGACAAGGTTAACTTTCAGCTGGGAAGCTCCTGACAATTAGAGTGGTCCCAGCTGCATAATCAAGGTGTTTTAACACCCACAGGCTGCACAAACATGAGGCTGTCTGATCAAGAGGGAGTACTGAAATGCTGAAGTAAGATTACTGCTCAAAGGTCTGTCTTCTAAGTACATGTTTGATGAACTGTCTGTTTTCCTGCATGCTGAAAAGAAGCTGTTTTGTTTTTGTATGCTGAAGAGAAGCTGTTTTGTTTTTGTGTGCTGTATTTTTAAAGGCTCAATAAAAAAGCCTTATCAAGAGAACCCACGTGGGGTTGCATGTACCCTGCAACATATGGTGTCAGAAGTGCCTGGATTTTGAGTGGCCCCTGCAGTTGAAGGGCCACACACACAAAAAAAAAATGGAAGAACTTTTAAAAGTGTTTCTGTGCGAGCAGGCCCGACTACAGGCAAAGAGAGATGAAAGACTATCGCAGTAGCAAACCCAGCTCCTAATCCAGCAGCAGGAAGCACAGGATGAGTGGATGGCCAGGTTGCTGACTCAATCCCAGGGGTCTGCCAGTCCAGAACTTGCGAACAAACCCCCGGTCTTCCTGAGGAAAATGGCTCCGAACGAGGATCCAGAGGCTTTTCTACTGACGTTTGAAAGATTTGCCGAAGCCCAGGGCTGGTCTGCAAATCGCTGGGCAACCGCTTTGGCCCCGCTCCTCATAGGAGAAGCCCAGGCCTCATATCAGGGCCTCCCAGCGGACCAGGCAATGGATTACAAACAAGTAAAAGTCACCATACTGGATCGCTTAGCTCTGACCCCAGAGGCCTATCGGCAGCAGTTCCGGAGCCTGAAGTACACCGCTAAGATGAGACCCCGGGTCCTCGCTCAGCGGTTATTGGTCTTGTGTACTCGCTGGATACAACCCAAGGAGCGCACTAAGGAGGCAATTCTTGAGCAAGTTGTTTTGGAACAATTCCTACAGATAATACCCCCTTCCGCACGCTCTTGGGTAAAACACCATGCTGCTGAAACCCTAGCTATGGCGGTCCGACTCGTTGAAAACTTCCTTGGGGCCGAGGAGCAGGCGAGTGTCCTGGACCTGACGGATCCGACTCCACCGGCACTTGCGGATGCCCAAAGATCAAGGTCGGACCAACGGGGAACCTACGGCCCATCCATACGCAACCGCCAAGTCCCATGGAAGCAGCAGTCGTTCCAGCAAGGGAGGGGTTCAAATGCTGGTCCCCGCCGAGACCCTCATCTACTTCCTGATGTCAGCTCACCACCAAATGAGAGGAATTTCAAAGGATGTCACACACAGGACCCATCGGCGGCCTGATCTCCAGTATCCGGTCCCGCTGAGCTGTATCCATGGCACCCTCTGGCAAGGGAACCCTCTCCATGTTCGGCCTGCAGAGAACAAGGCGACCGTCATGTGGACTGTCCACAGATGGATTGCTTTTTCAGCAGGACAGTCGCCTCGGCCTTCCCCAGAGAAAGTGGCAAGCCCTGGCTACTTTCAGTCCAGATTGGAGGTAAAACCGTCCAGGCCCTTATAAATTCAGGCTCTGGAAAAACGCTGGTCTTCCGGGAACTATTACCGCCTGACGTGCTTTCCTTTGACTCCCCATGGAGTATAGAGTGTATACACGGCGATGTAAAATGGTATCTGACCGCCAAAATCCTGCTACAGGTGAAAGGTCAGGAGGCCAGGATCGAAGTAGGAGTCTCTCCTTGGCTCCCTGCCCCCGTTTTGCTCGGCCGTGACTGGCCTTTCTTTTCAAACCTAATGGCTCCAGTCTCTCAGGAGGAGCCTCATTCTCTGACTCAGGAGAAACCTGGTAAACTGTTTCCCTTTTCGGCAGACCTGTTCCCCAGTAGACACCGGGTTCCAAAGACTCAGAGGCAAAGACGCTGTGGCAAACAGGACTGGTTGAAGAAATCTGGTGGCCATACTAATAGGCATAAGTCACAAGTCATGACTGGGGATGGCCAGAAGGAGGGCGAGATAGGCCTTGGAGATTTACCAGAGCTATGTCTCCCTGATTTTCGGCAGAGGGAAGACCCAGTCCTGGCCAAACAATATGATAAAGTGGTAAAGATTGATGACCAGATATTGAATTCCCAAGGGGTAATGGTGTTCGCTCATTTTGAATTGTCAAATGTTATCCTGTATAGGTAAAAGGGGTGAAGAGTAGAGCACTGCAAAAAGGCAAAGGGCTGGAGGCAAAACAATAACTATTTATTGGGCATATAAGCCAAATGGACAAACACACAAACAAAAAACCTTTTACCTTTCATCATTTACCGGTATTGAAGCACGCCTATTCGGTTCATGCAGACTCACAGCAGCAGTTCCATCATGAGGATGTCCTCCAGAGCTGCTTAGTGGATCCGGCGTAACCAGAGTGAGGACGGGACTCCATCCACACAGGGTTTAGCAGGGTACTACCGGCGTTTCATCCCCAACTACTCGGAAGTTGCAGCCCCATTAACGGACCTCACAAAAAAGTCCGTCCCTACACAAGTGGTATGGTCAAGGGAGTGTCAGAGAGCCTTCGAGGACATAAAAAGGTGTCTATCAGAGGGTCCCATCCTTAGAAGCCCAGACTTCAACAGGCCTTTTGTAGTGCAAACCGATGCATCAGAAATAGGGCTAGGGGCAGTGTTGTCACAACAGTTTGAGGGAGTGGAACATCCGATCCTTTTTCTGAGTAGGAAATTGTTCCCGAGGGAAAAAAACTACTCAGTGATTGAGAAGGAGTGCCTCGTAGTAAAGTGGGCAATCGAGGCTTTGAGGCATTACCTGGCAGGAATCCATTTTACTCTAGTGACAGACCATGCTCCATTAAAGTGGTTAAATAGCATGAAGGACTCCAATGCTAGATTGAGCAGGTGGTATATGGCCCTCCAACCCTTCTCATTTGAGATTCAGCACAGGCCTGGAAAAGAAAATGCGAATGCTGACTTCTTTCCTAGAGAAGGGGTGGAGGATTGGGCTTCAGCCGTGCGTGGCCCCAGTCACACACTAACAGGGGAGGAATGTGACAGGGTGAATGAACGTCACCAGCCATATGCCTGGAAAACCTATGTTTAAGCTTGCAGTGCAGCAGTGACGAGGTTAAGTTGAGAAGGGCTGCTTAATTAGTCTGACCCCAGCAGCATAATCAAGGTGTTAAAACTCCAGGCTGTACACACATGCAGGAGAGCTGGTGAGGAGACAGGACTGAAAGTGCTGAAGAGATTACTGCTGTAAGGTCTGTGGTGCAAAGTACGTGTGATGAACTGTCTGTCTCCTGCATACTAAAGAGAAGCTATTTTGTTCTGTCTGCTAAAAATAAGCTATTTTATTTTGTTTGCTGATGAGAAGCTATTTGTTTTTGGTGTGCTGTATGTTTTAAGGCTCAAATAAATAAGCCTTATCCAAAGAACCCGCGTGTGTGGTTGCCTGTACCCGGCAACACTCATGTATGCATGTCACTTTAGACACAACCTTGAACATCAGAACAAACATTAATTATTTGTACTCCCTCACACATACAGGTGAAGTGTACTTGGCTAAATAACATATGTGACATGCTTACATGTGTGCCCTCATAAGATTACAAAACATTATAGGCCAGGTCTTCAACATTGCAGTGTAGGATCAATCAGTATAAAGTAATAATTTGCCTATTTCAGTACCATGTAACTGTTCACTAATCACAAGAACACTAGATTAATCAATACTTAAAGAGTCTTAGTATCTTAAAAAGTTAGTGTCAAACCTGATTAATCATCTTATGAAAGGTAACTAAACACCCACTGTACCCAGCACTTATCTACTAAGATTCACCATCAGCAAACTGCTTATAGTCTTAAGGGTCACTGAATAATCTTGTTGATCTTTCTTCTGCTGAAGATCACTCCACTACTTTTAGCTGTGTCCTTCAAATCATCTTCCTGTCTAAATGCATTCCAGACTTTGGATCCTAGCCATTGCAAACATGTTGGACATAGTCCCGTTTAAAGTACTTAACGTAACTTAGTGTCCAGGACATACTTGAAAATGGAAGGTCACACTATTGCATAACAAGAGGATTATAAACTGTAGCATGCCTCGGCTCTCATTCATGTGCATGAGAGTAAAGGTCTTCTAACAGTTTGTGGTCAGGCATTCTAAATATTGTACTGCTAAAATGTTCTATAAATAAATAGTCATGTTCAAAAATGGCTGTTTGGTCAAAGCAAATCTATCCACATATGCTTACATGTACCCACATTCTGTATGAATGTATTTAATTATATGTTTTACTTTATCAGGATCATCACGTAGATGACCAGTGGCTGCGCCTGCACAGCATATGCCTGAGGCTGCAAAGCCTCTTGTTGAAGAAGAGGACACTGTGACCTTCTTCATAACGGAGGTCAAGGAGGTCACCACCACTGCTCGAGTGCTCATAGCTGCACTCATAGCAGGCCCCCCAAGTGCACCCAAAGCTGCTCCCCTCTGCTGCTGTACTTGCTGCACACACTACTCTCTGTTAAGCCACTCCAGGCGCCACCCCACATTCATGTCCAGCTGATGTCCTACCAGGTAGAGCTGCTGAAAATGCAGCAGGATTCAAGAGCCTGGATATCCAGCTGTAACATCTAGAGGCCTCAGTATGGTGGTGGGAGGACTGATTCCACTGCATGGAGTTAGCAGCTGCCGCCAGCAGAAGCATTACCAAACAGCCCCGTGCAATCACAGTGTCATCATACACACCATGTACCAGCACAGCAGTGCTGTGATCAACAGCATGGCCAGATTGCCTTATTTATAAATTGACGAACTTAGACAATCCGTGCCCACTCCATGGCAACCACACCCTCATCAGGAGATTCTTAGTGATTGAAACCCCACATCCACCTCCACCATCTGTGGACATGCACAACTTGAGGAATGGCAGAGCACACACCCATGGGTTGCGTGAGCCAGGCAGCGCACTTGCTAAAATGAGGTGCTGAATATTAATTTTTGTATACACAGCTGAACCCCATTATAACGTGGTTCTCGGGGACCACAGAATGAGACCACGTTATAACCAGGATCAGGAAAAAATATATTTTTTTTTAAATACAATTTTTTTAAACAAAATGGCCACCGCTATCATGGGTTCCGCAATCATGGGCCCCGCTGCACGCGCCTGCACGCCCGCCTTGCATCATGGCGGCGCGTGCACGGTGCTTCACCGCGATCTGTAGGTTCCTTTTTTCAGCGTGGGGGGCGTTGCCAAAACGGGTCGGGTGGGCACAGCCATGATGGGGGGGCGGGGCCATGACACAAGCACAAAGCAGCTCACAGCACTGCAGCAGCCCCACAGAACTGAGAGCACACAATCAACAGGTAGGGAAAGTGTGCTCGTGCGTTTGTGTATGCTATTAAAGTTTGCCCCAAAAAACGGGAGCCTTACTCACACCGCGTTATAAGCGATCTGCGTTGTAACGGATCGTGCTATAACGGGGTTGAGCTGTATAATAGAAGTAGCATTTTGTATATATTGTTAAAAAAAGTCTCTTAGAAATTCTTGCTCTCATACAGTATGTTGAATCATTATTGTACACTCATACTTAATACACTCAATATTACATACAATAGTTAGCCACACAATCATATCCTACATTCCCCTTAATCATTAAACCGCATAGTATAGTTTATTCATGAAAAAAAACACACATTTTCATGCATCTGTAGGTATACACGTATTTCAACCATTAATACTGCACCGACACACTTTATTCGAGCAAATACCCGGTATGTACCTGGCAGATACCTGGAATGCGCCGCTCCTCACCTCTGACAAGCCCCGTTGCATTTGCCTTCCCAGCCTGGGTTCATGCCTGGCTGATGGGCGGCTGATTTGTTAAATGATAATGATTAGGATTTAATAGGCTGCAATGCTTCGCGTGTCTACCAGATGGCATAAATTCATGAATTGTAATGCAGTATATATATATATATTGTGCAGTATTGCAGCCAGCTGGAATAAAATGCTTCAATCCCTGCCTGGAAAATAACTCAATGCACTCGGGCAGAAAACAGTCACAAACCTCAATACACCCGGGTATACCCGAATTCGTGGGACTAGCCGAGCTCGAATAAAGTGTGTCGCCAGTGTATGTTCCACCACATATATGTTAGTATTACACATATAGTTTAACACTCAGTACATTCATGTGGGTACCACTTAAGACCTGCCCTTTTCCCTTGTAGATTATTTATAGAAATAACACACTGATAATCAGGGTCTGGATTTAGGTAACGTCAGTATTTGGAAGGTCTTAAATATCGTAGCGTTATTATCATGCGCTAACATGAACGGGTCTGAGGATCTCCGTTGTTAGGTAAACTGCTCATTACTATAGGATTTGCATATGAATAAGCTAAACGTAGATTAAAATGTATCGATCCACATTTTTTCTGGTAAATGCAAGTACAACGTAATCCAATGTACCTTTGGGGATACACGTTACAAATACGTAAAATGGCGATAACGTAATGCTAAACATTTAAAGCACTTCTGTGGCTCTAACCCTTAATTTGTAAACACTTTTACATTCAAATTTTTGCTCCCTATAGGTAAAGACAAACAGGAGGAAATATATCATATGTTACAAACTGGAACAGGTACTGGTACTAATTGCATAATTTTGACTGCATAACTTTGTGTAATTGTATCAGGGTGCTTTCTCCAATTTTCTCTCAATTTGCACTATAGAAGACTACAGGGAGTAGTTATAAGGGAATGTAGAGGAGGCAATTGTCAGAACAATATTCACATGAGATGTATCAAAAGTTGTATTTATAAAAAGATACCATTTTCCACTCTGGTAGCTTCCAATAAATCAAATAACTTGGATATGACGGCTTATTTCCTTATCTCTTTTTTGCCTCCTATCCTGTCATTCAATACAAAGTGTGTGCAGAAAAAGGGGGAGTATGAACAAACATGGGGGGGGGGGGGGAATAATGCGGCGGTATCAGAAGCGGGAGGTTTCAAAATCTTTATAATATTTGTAGTTTAACAAAAATGTGTTTCATGAAGGCAATAAATTGTGCGTTCCTCAGATGGATTTTGGGGTACAGTTGTGTCGGTGGTGGTGCATCATGCACCCTGTAAAGTGTTTTATCCATGGTTTCATATCTCCCTGACATCCAAATGTGAAAACCGCATGCTTGACTCTCCAAGGAGATTCAAGCTCTTTTTTTGTGCTGGTCTCCCTAAACGGGTGTTTTTATGTTTAATATGTTCATTTTTGTTGTTGTTGTTCTGTCCCCCCTCCTGCATATACTGCTAGCTTTCTTGCATCTCCTCCCATGGGCCACAACAGTATAGTATAAGCTTAACCGGCTCTTCCCTAGATAAAAATTGTGCTACTTAAAATAATCTCCCATAACGTCAAGGGATTTAACAACCCCAATAAACGCAGATTAGCTTTTCCAACTATAAAAACAAAGCAGCGGATCTAGTGTTTCTACAGTACAAAACACTCACTTCTGTAAGAGGTCTCCTCCCACGTATTTTCATAAACATTACCTACGGGTCCTCCTGGCCTCAGACATGGTAAAGAAAAGGGTAGTTGCGATTGCAAAAAATGGGGAGAATTTCCTTTCAATTGGAGCGGTCCCATACAGATAAGGACAGCAGATACTTGTTTATGGTAGGCTCCTTGAATGGGGTACAAGTTACCCTAGCAAATATTTATGCTCCCAATAGTGCTAGGGTGCTCTTTTATGAACGGTTGATGGAGGCCCTTCACAGGATTAGAAAAGGCCTACTGATTGTGGGTGGTGCTTTCCACAAGGTTAGAACCCAAGGGTGGACCGCTCCAGATACAAGATTGTGGAGACACAAGAGGAAATCACACCTCTTCAGGTGTAATGGGGGCTCTACCCAATTTCTTTAATGCCCTACAGGTAATAGACACCTAGAGACACCTGCACCTGACAGGGTGCGACTACAACTTCTACTTCAATCCCCACATCTCGGATTCCCACATAGATTTGTTTGGGGTGGAGCGGAGGTAATTTCACAGGTAGCAGGAGCAGCTACTCACAAAATCACGTAGTCGGACCCCGAGGTCATTACCCAACTTGGTGATGAGCGTTAGTTCTTCGAGACAAACCAAACACAAGATACATCCCATATAACTCTCTGGGAAGCCAACAAGGCTTACATGAGAGGCCAGCTGATAAGGATGGGGTCATGGAGAAAATAAATAGACTAAATAAAATTAAGGAATTATCCGAAGAACAAGCTAGACTAGAAGCTCTCCATAAGGTAGCATTCTCCCCCCAAGACTCTAACCAAACTCACAACAGTGAGAAGCTAATTAAATCTTTGTCTAACAAAAAAGACTGAGCAAGCTATGAGGTGGACAGCCCAAAAATATGAACAGGGCAATAAGGTGCACATGATTTTGGCTAGATGACTTAGAAATTCCTTTGGAGTTAATCATTCATGGTATACATACAAAAGGTGGATCTATATCGCATGACCCGTCCACCATAGTTGAGGAGTTCCGAGTGTTCTACAAAAACCTATATTCAGCGGAGGTGCATGGAGATGCTCTAGGACGCGATGCAATGTTATCTGTTTATTTAAAGGACTGCAGTCTCCCTAGTCAAAAGAGAGACCAGGTAGCCCAGCTTAATCAGCCAATCACCTCTGAAGAGTTGGAAGAGGTGATAAAAGAGGTAAAAAATATGAAAGCACCGGGGTCAAACGGTTTCCCCAACATCTATTATAGAAAAATTACTGTGGTGCTATTTAATAAATTTATGGCGGGCTTGCTGATCTCCTTACCTTTGCTGGTAATGTATGCTTTATTATTTTTTATGACATAAGCACCAGGTTATTATATCACTACAGGAGTGCCAGATATTCATCATTTATTTATTTATTTGTATATATATATTATATTTTATTTATATATATATATATATATATATATTTGTGTCAAAAGGAGTGCTACTGAGCGTGTCCAAATGTATACAACAAAAGACAAAGCTACCCAATGCTACATCCAAAGTGACAAAATACATAGTTAAATAATTCAATGTTAGTATTCTCATGAATAAGTGCTATTTAGTTAAACAACTGATATCAGTTAATTGGAGGTTAGTGGCCCCTCCTGCCAGGGTTTAAGCTCACCCCACACCATTTTTAAGTAGCAGGGTTTTCCATGTTCCTGTGCAAAATAGGTCTATTAAGGCCATTCTCCCTCCACTGCAGAAGTAAATGAGAATTTTAACAGGTAGTGTTAGGACCTGCATACTGGTCATGCCGTGAAGTGGCTGCAGGCTTACAATGCTTTGGCCAAAGGGTTTAACTAAATTACCCTTATTCATGAGAATACTAATATTGAAGTCTTTAACTATGTATTTTGTCACATTGGATGTAGCATTGGATATCTTTGTCTCCGATAATGTTAGGCGCATAGTAGATTTAATTTATAGGGGAAACGCAAATAAAATCCAGACAGTCCTCTCTCTCGATGCCGAAAAGGCCTTCGACCGCCGGGACTTTCTAGTACAACTGTTAATCCATATGGGCTTCTCTGGCCCAATCCTGAGGGCGGTTCGCGGACTATATCGTTCCTTCTGCCAAAATCAGGTGCTCTGGACAGAGGCACCAGGGCAACAGGCACCAGGCAAGGTTACTCTCTCTTGCCACTGCTATTTGCATTGTCTATTGAGCCCCTTGCAGCCACTATCAGATCAAATCCCAGCATCTTCAGTGTTAAACAGGGGACACAGATTACAAGATCTCAATGTTGGTGGACGATGTACTCCTTATCATCACAAAACCTCTAATGCCTCTCCCTAATCTCATGTATGAAATTGACCACTATGGGTCACTCTCGAATTTTAAAATAAACAATCAAAAATCACAAGCCTAAATGTTAATTTGCCAACGGACATCTTCAGACTCTTAAAATTAAACTTTGAATTAAACTCTTAAAATTAAACTCGCAACATTCCTTGCTTCCTTATCTGGGGGTAAACATAACAAAAAACTACAGTTCCCTTTATGCTGCAAACTATCCCCAAATTATCAAAGGCTTGAAAAGGCATCTTGAGGACTTGAAAGATCGCCAGTGTGCAATTTCCCATTTCATTTGTGAGGGGAGATACTAAACTCTCTACCCTCTACAAACCCAAAGAGAAGGGGGGATTGGCCCGTCCCAACCTGTCCAAGTACTATCAGGCGTCACAGGTAGTTCAAATCCTCCTATGGAACTCCAAAGGAGGGTCAAGAGGGTGGGTGGACATAGAGCATAACACGATTCATCCAGCCAATATTAATTCCCTCATGTGACTCTCTAATTCCAATAGACGCGTAATCACCAAGACACAACGAGTCCGAAAACATTCACTAGCCATTTGGGAGAGTCTGAGGTTCTCTTCCAATCTATCCTCCAAAAACTCAGGTATGACACAATTTTTGACAATCCCGAATTCATGCCTGGTCTCCAGAAACAAACCTTTCAGGCGTGGAAGCGTCTGGGAAGCACGAGAGTTAAGAATCTAGTGGCAGGTACTGCTGCGGCTCATCTGAGTCTAACACATCGCCGGTTTTTCCCTGGCTTTTTCCTGGAATGCGACGCACTTCACCTGGAGCATGCCGCATTCATTTTGCGATCTCAGCCACGGGTCATGCGCGGTTGACGCGCGGTTGATGCGTTTATTGAGAATGGTTCGGATTTAATAGGTTGCAATTCTTCTCGTGTCCGCCAGATGGCAGATATTCATGAATTGTAATGCGCATGCGCTTCAGTAATGTGTCGACTTGCAGGTGTTTCGTGTAAAAAAGATACCACAGTGTGCTATTGTAACTTGGCCTTGAGACTGAAGGAAGAGGTTGCAAAAATGTATAAATTTAGGCTTTTCATATTAAAGAAAGACAAAGACCAGTTTCGGTTACAGTATTCTCCAGAGACCCGCCGCCCGCCATGAGTGTTCAAGTGCAGCCCGTTTTCCAAAAACCCGACAGAAGTTACGCGTATTTGATATGGGCCGCGATTAATGCAACAGATGATAAGATGGCAACAGTTGTTCAAATTTATCAGTATTTTATCGAAAACTATGACTTTTCCAAATTTTTGCCAGCTCCTCATACGTGGAAGCGTGCAATAAGGAAAAGGTTATGTAGGGATCCCTGTTTTTATCGTATTGAGCCACAATTTGTTGGAGGGTATTGGTGTGTATCACCGGCTTTTTCCTGTATCTATGATCATGCAGACGGCAAAAGGCGAAGGGTCGTGTTAAAACCAACTAAGAAACGACAGTCGCTGCCAAGCAATGCACCGGCACCGGCTTCCGATAACGGTCCCACCGTCAGTGACAACCCTGAGCCTGAGTCGGATTTCGCGTGCAGTTTCGATCAAGCTTGCATGTACCTAAGCAATTTCCAGCCTCATCAGCTGACTACAGGTGGACTAGTCCCGCTGCAAACTATCGACGTGGATGATCAAGAACACTGGACTGGCAGAGGACCGGCGCCGGCGCCACCTGAATGGGAAATTCTATGGTGAGTATTGTTGCCGTATTATTTTCTGTGTTTTTTTTATTTTGACAATACAGTATCAATATCGGTGCGATTCAAAAGTCAAGCGATTCTCCTGTAAGCAATATCATTGGCTGAGCGGCTTCTACAGAATTCTTTCAGATACAGTACTGAACAATTGGTGGAACGCTAGGCGCATGCGCATTGGAACCTTCTTGAAATGCATATGTGTGTCATTACATCGACGGTAGGCGCATGCGCATGTGAACAGGAGACGCCCCCCGAGAAAATTATTGGTGGGACTGGCTGGGAACTTCTTTAGACCATTACAGTAAAACTTTTCTTTTTGTTTTTCCTCAGAAAAGAAAGCGGCTAATGTAGGGATTTCAATGGATAATATCACTTTGTGTAACAATGCCTGCTCATTGCTGAATCGGATTTAAAAAGCCACGTACCGGAGTCTACAGTTTAGTGGCCGTTGTTATTGATTAGGATAGAATACTGTACCTGAAACAGTATGCTGATGTTTTCCGGCTGTACAGTATACAATACTTTTTTATATACAGTATACTGTGTAATAAACCCGAAAAAATAAAAACTATGCATTTATTCTACATGTATTACAGTGCCAGTACATACAGTACAGTACAGTATGTGTCTTCTATTTTTTTTAATACTCTTATACTGAGCATGCCTACAGTATACAGTGCAGTATGCCTCGACATTCTAGAAACACTGTATTTTGTTACAGTAGCAAAGGAGCCAATGGAACAATGTAAAACAAATAAACATGTTCTTTTATTGGAGGAGTAAGTACAAAAACATTTATTTACAATTACTGTACAATGTAGAAACATTTTAAGTGCACAGCAATTCAAAACATCAACAGGTGTATGGTTTACTGCTACAGTAGTGAAAACATTTATGTATAGAAAGTAAAAACATTTACTGTACAGTTAGTCAGTATGGTTTACAGTCACATATTTTAAAAACAAATTCTTTATTCATAAAATATACAAAACCCAACATCTACTTTATTAAAGTCAAAACATATACAGTGGGATGGGCTGCAAAACAGTCTGCACCAGTACAGTCCTCGAGGGCAGCAGACAGGCCCGGTTTTCAGGACAACCTTGAAAATCGTGCCTGTTTTCGGCACTCAGGGACTGGAATTGTGCAGATCCTGTGTGTGTGTACAGCAAGTTAAAATATTTCTGTATAAATACAAGTTAAAAAACACACAACAACATCTCCTTTATTTAAGTACAGCAGGTCAAAACATGTACAATACAGTTCAGCACAACAGTATGGTCTTACCTGTGATTAAAAAAAATCTTTATCCATAAAATACAGTATACAAAATGCAACATCTCCTTTATTAAAGAAACATACAGTATACAGTACAGTGGGATGGTGTGCAAAACAGTCAGTCAGGCCTGCACCACTACAGTCCTCGAGGGCAGCAGACAGGCCCAGTTTTCAGGACAACCTTCAAAACCGTGCCTGTTTGCGGCCCTCAGGGACTGGAATTGTGCAGGTCCTGTGTATGTGTACAGCAAGTTAAAACAGTAAGTTAAATACAGTTAAATACAGTTCAGCACAAAAGTATGGTCTTACAGTTCCTGTGATTAAACCATAAAGTCCACCACATTGTCCGTCCATGGCCGATTCTTTGCATGGCGCAAAACGCCATTAATGCAGTCTCGAACGTCTTTCATTACAGGATTTGTAATTGGATAAAAGCGCCGCATTTCATCCCGAATGTTCTTTCTTAAATTGGCAGGAAGCGCCTTTTTTACGCGATTTCCGTCGTAGTTCACTCTGAAGGCCCAGTCGCAGTACAACGAGTAGGGAACATGGTGCTTAAAAAGTAACAAGGCATACTTGTGGGGTGCACCAGCACTCATCACCCTATACTTCTCCCTGAGTATCGGTGACAGATCGCACAGGGTGATGTCGGGCACCGTACAGATTGCGAGCGAATGTAGGTCTTCTGCGAGCGGGTGTGCTTGAGGCGACGGACGATGGTAGGTTGTCTGGGAGGAAGCTTTCCTCCGGTCTTGATCGCCGTGTTGTCTCCTGGCGTGGTCTTGATGGGGTTGTCATGTCCTCCTCAATGGCATACATGTACACTACATCTTCTAGTGGAGGGGGTGCGCTTGGTGATGGAAGGGGGTTGATGCTCCCATTCATCACATCCATGTCACCCCCCTGCTCCGGCGTCGGGGAAACAGGGGCATTAACACCGAGCAAATGATGTATACCCGCTATGTCAGCCTCTATCTTCTCCATCCGTCGATCCATCCGTTGATCCATATCTTGCATCCGTTGATCCATATGTATCATCCGTTGATCCATATGTAGCATCCGTTGCTCCACATTTAACATGGTCTCCAGAAGCAAATCTATCTTTGCTAGCACAATAGAGCTCCCGGGGAGATCCACACTTATCCCATTCAGCATCCGGTCTAACAAGCTGCTTCTTGTGCATGGTGTGTGGACATCTGGGTGGATGGGTGCAACGGAGGATGAGATGGGGGTTCCATGGAGAGAAGCGGCAGCGACGTCGAAGAGGGTGGAGGAGGTGACCTGTGGATATCCGGTAGAGGAGAAGTGGCAGCGTCGTCAAAGAGGGATGGAGAAAGGGACCTTTGGATTTCCGGGCGAGAAGCAGAGTCGTCTAAGAGCAAAGGAGAAAGTGACCCGTGGATTTCAGAGGCGGCAGCGTCGTCACATAGAACCGGAGAAAATGGCCTGTGGTTTCTGGGAGGGCGGCGGCAGCGTCGAGGACGAGGGGTGGAGAAGACGGGCTGAAGATTTCCGGGACAGCGGCGGCAGAGTCGTCGAAGCGTATGGGAGGAAATGGTCTGCGGGTTCGATGGGTTGGCTGCCAATCGTTTTGCGTCGAGAGAACATCACTGTATATCTTCTTGACATAATAAGGCTGATGTCTATGAAAACCCTTAGCCTTTGGGGTCAGCAGAAGGTTTTCTTTATTGGCCTTAACCTGTCGCTTTTGCCTTGGCGTGGAAACGGCAACCGCCTTTCGCTTTTTCTGCTTGACAGGCACGGCGGAGGCGAGTGGGTTCCTGCGTCCGTAGAATCAGGGTTGCTCAATGGAAGTAGGTGGCACAATGCAGTATCTGGACAAGGGCAAGTTCAGATAAAGATCATCGAGTGGTGGGCTATGCAAAGTGTGTAACCTTTTATGCATGGCGGCGAGGTACAGGTGTTGAAAGTGGGCGTACTCTAATGTGAGTCATTACCGTATAAATACACCATCCATTTTGTGGATTCACTGCACATTGAATACACATCGACTAAACATCGAATATACATTCTTATTTTTGTATTTCTTTCTACTCACAGCAATGGTTGTTAAAAAGATTTCCAAGGATCTCAGCATGCGAATTAAGGAGATGTACACGAGCGGACACCGAATTGCTGCTGGTTAGCTCCTTCTGGCCTCGTTGTGCCAGCAACCACCGTGAGCTATCATGCACACGGAAAAAACAGAGAACGCAAAAGGGCACCAAGGGTAACTAACGCGTAAGTATATTTAAAACACTTTAAAAAAAAAAATAGATCCAAAAATGTACTGTACATCTACAGTACTGTATCTAATATTTTTGTTATTTCTGTAGATTTATATTACAACAGTATATATATTTTGTATATTTATATTACAACAGTATATATACTTTGTATATTTATATTTATATTTCAACAGTATACTGTATATATTTTGTATCTTTATATTTATATTACAACAGTATATATATTTTGTATATTTATATTACAACAGTATATATATTTTGTATATTTATATTTATATTACAACAGTATATATATTTTGTATATTTATATTTATATTACAACAGTATATATATTTTGTATATTTATATTTATATTACAACAGTATACTCTATATATTTTGTATATTTATATTTATATTACAACAGTATATATATTTTGTATATTTAGATTTATATTACAAAAGTATATATATTTTGTATATTTAAATTTATATTACAACAGTATACTCTATATATTTTGTATATTTATATTACAACAGTATAAATATTTTGTATATTTATATTTATATTACAACAGTTTTATATTGCTGCATATTAATAGAACAATATATTGTATCCTGTTGATCTACTGTCTCTAATATTTTTACTTACCGGAATGTTTTTCTTTACATTGTAGGGAGACAACTCTTCTAGTGGACAAATTAAGTGAGGAGAATGATGAGAAGAGTGCATTAAGGGTCAAATACACTCTGCAGGCAAATCACAATCTCACTGTATCCGAGACCAGCATAAAGAAGATGAGACGCAGCATTGGATGGAAATATGGACGTGTGAGGTTAGTACTGGACAGTACAGGAGGTAAAAGTGTTGTTTAAGAAACTGTACTGTACATCTAAAATTATTTATTCCTTGTCATTACAGAGCGTACCCCATGATAAGGGACGCAAACAAAATCAAAAGAGTTGTCCAGGCCCAGGCATGGATCGACAGTGGGGAAACTTTCCAGGATTGCATCTTCACTGACGAGTCTACTGTGTCGCTGGAGAGATTTGCAAGCTTTGCGTTCCACAAAAAAGGCTGCATATCTTTGAAGCCGCGGCCAAAACACCCCGTGAAGCTGCATGTGTGGGGTGCCATCTCTAGGCGTGGACCAGGATGCATTGTCATCTTTGAAGGTAAAATATATGAAATATAATGTAGCCTTATGCACTGTACTTTACTAGTGTAGCCTTACTGTATGCACTGTACTGTACTATTGTGCAGTTTTTTGAGCACTTTTCTTTTCTTGCTATAGGAATCATGAATAAAGCTTTCTTCCAAGACAACATTGTCCCTGAGATAGTGCAATATATCACACGCGAGTTCCCCAATGGTCACCGCTTCTACCAGGACAACGATCCGAAGCACACCGCGTCAACAGCGCATATCCTTGAGCGCGGTATCAACTGGGTGAAGACGCCAGCGGAGTAAGTGCAGTAGACCGTGTCTCATTTTTTTCCCCACTGTTTTTACTGTGTACTGTATCTCTTAAACTAATTGTCCTTTTTTTCCAATGAGAGATCGCAGACTTCAATCCGATCGAAATGGTCTGGCATCAGCTGAAGGAACATATTCGGAAAGTGGTGAAACCCTCCAAAAAGGACGAGTTGTTGAAAGGCATAATGAGTTTTTGGAACAATGTACTCACCGTGGAACGCTGCAATAAATATATAGACCATATTGCCACTGCGTTTCCCATTGTGATCGCGCGTAATGGGCAAGCATCAGGAAAGTAGTACTGTGCTGTAGTATTATAAGTACAGTATGATACAGGTAAGTATGGCACAGATTTTTTCTTTTCCAATAGTCAGAGTATACAGTAGTTACAGTTTTTTCTTTACAGAGAGAGCAGCACCAGCCATCAGGTTACAGTACATAGTATTTAACTGTAGTCAGAGTATACAGTAGTTCCAGTATACAGTAAACTAGTTTGACAGTACTACAGTAACTGCCTACTAACTGCTCAATTTTTTTTTCAGAGAAAGCAGCACCAGCCATGTACAGTAGTACTAAACAACACACAATGCCATAATACAGTATGCACATAACTGCACTCATTTTTTGTTTTCTTGTCGTTTCAGGAAAAAGGGTGGCCTGGGGGGAGGTGGGGTGTTGTGTCCAGTCTAATCTGCTTGTACAGTCAAATGTACAGTATATAAACAGCAGTAATGATGTACACAAAACCTCTCCTCTCTCAATGAACTACTGTACTGTACACAGAATGAGGAACAAGATAAAGACGGAAAATATAATATTACTATATATATATATATATATATATATATATATATATATATATATATATATATATATATATATATATATATAATACATTACAGTATTAAATAATATTCTTATAAATGTGCATTATTCATGTTTCCCCCATGTTTTACAAATGTTTTCTAAATGTTTATCCAATTTCAATCTGCCAGAAGAACTTAATAAAGACAGCATTATGTATTATTCATGATTATTTTTATATTTGTATTTTTTGGTTCCTGATAAAATGAATATTTATTCACATTCCTGCTAATCATAATCATTGACAACAACCACACCCCCCCCCCCCCCCCACCCCTTCAGTACACCAATGAATAAGAATAAATGACAAAACAACATGAATCAGTTAATGGTTTTTTTAACTCTCAATTCTCACAATACTGTGCAAATCAGATCAGGGGGGTGGGGTGAGTCATGTGCAGAAATCAGCTAGCTCCCATCTCAAAGAGGATTACACAATGGCAATATTCAGAAAATTAACGACTCTGTGGAGAGAGGGGGTTTGGTGACTCATGCGCAGTAAGCAGCAAGCTCCCATCTCTAAAAGGATTAAAGTACACACAGGCGCAGTGAGGCAATTGACGCACGGCTAGGGACGGATTAAAAACACAATGACTAACTAACTTCAGAAAATTAATGACTCTCTGGAGAGAGGGGGTTGGGTGACTCATGCGCAGTAAGCAGCAAGCTCCCATCTCTAAAAGGATTAGAGTACACCCAGGCGCAGTGAGGCGATTGACGCTCGGCTAGGGACAGATTAAAAACACAATGACTAACTAACTTCAGAAAATTAATGACTCTGTGGAGGTGTCTGTCGATAAGAGTTTGTGTGTGCATGGGGGAGGGATGAAGGATTAGTCATGCAGCAGTTCAAAGAAATAACATACTGTACTGTAGAGTACAGTAATTTCAAAAGGCAGTTCATCATAAAACTGTAATTTGATCCCTACACCGCCCAAATACAGTACATAAAAAGCACACACATCAACCATGTGCAGGCAAACGCACAGATTTAATATCGTAATATCAAGATTGTTTTTGCAGGCTTGTGGATAAAATAACAGTTGAAAGTTACAGGCGCATGAGCAGGAATAAACTAGCTCCCATCCAAAAGAGGATTACACACAGGCGCATAGAGAGGTGATGCTCTGTGCAAATCAAATTCGAGAAGGGATTTTCCAAAGCGTTGCCGTAAACAAAGCCTCAAAATTCCCATCTCAAAGAGAATTACACGCAGGCGCAGTGAGGCTTTGTAGCTCGGCTATGGACGGATTCAGAACACAATGGCAAGATTCAGTAAATTAATGACTCTGTGGAGGGGGGGGTTGGGTGACTCATGCGCAGTAAGCAGCTCCCATCTCAAAAGGATTACACGCAGGCGTACTGAGTCTTTGTAGCTCGGCTATGGACGGATTCAGAACACAATGGCAAGATTCAGTAAATTAACGACTCTGTGGAGAGGGGGGGGTTGGATGACTCATGCGCAGTAAGCAGCTCCCATCTCAAAAAGGATTACACGCAGGCGCACTGAGGCTTTGTAGCTCGGCTATGGACGGATTAAGAACACAATGGCAAGATTCAGAAAATGAACGACTGCGTGGAATTTCAAATTCTTGAGCTAGCGTTCGTGGGGGAGGGGGCTACAGGTACAGCTGCATGAATTTCAAAGCTAAAGACATACTTTAATTTCAAAAGGCAGTTCATCATAATAATACACCCCCAAATACAGTACGTAAAAAGAACACAAATCAACCATGTGCAGTCAAACGCACAGTGTCGCAGTCAAAAGCTACAGAACAGATTGAATATCGTTATACAGTAAGATGGTTTTTGCAGGCTTGTGGAGAAAAAACAAATTACAATAAAAAAAAATTTAAATTTTTTTTTGGTCACTCACTCAGGCAAGCAAGCAGTGGTGGGCGAAGTTACAGGCGCATGCGCAGTAAATTCCTGCTGTCAAGCAGGAATGTGATTGAAACCAGACACACTTTCAAAGGAATGGTGTGGGAGAGATGTACTGCATTGCACAGAAGATAAGAAGTTGAAATAACCTGCAGTGCAGTTAATTATCCTGAGCAAGGGGAGAGCACTGTATATGCAGAAATGTGACACTGTTACAGTACTGTACACGCCTATGCGTTTCAACAATTTTCAAATGAGACATACTGTACAGCACCACAGCACTGCAAATGCATGTATACTTTAAATATGCAAATTTACAATTACTGCGCGCGCACACACAGACTGTGTACTGACGTAGGTTGAACCCCGAAGGTATTAGACTTCCAAGACAACAGCTCGCAAACGCCCCCCTGAGTTTTTACACGGCATTGTAGTATTGCAGACACCGAGAATAAAATGCTAATATCACGAGCGCGAAAATAACGCAGTTCACTCCGGGCGAAAACGACAAAAAAACGCACCTAACTGGGATAATCTGAAAGCCGCGGATCTAGCCGACTTAGGGCTCTATGCAGTAAGCGCCGATAAGGCTTTTTTTGGCATTTTTTGCCCTCCCGATTCAGTAAGCGCCGATAAGTGGGAATTATCGGCAAGTTTTCTTCCCGATAAAAACTCATCGGCAGCCGGCTGCCGATAAGCCACTTATCGGGACTTTTTGAACTCGGTGGAATTCAGGTAGCCCCGATCAGCTTTTCGCTGCTGATCGGCACTCCAGAATGGAGAGTTTTTCGGCAATGCAGCCCGCCAACTAAAGTTGGCAACTTGGTGGAGGAGAAGCATCGGCAAGGGCGACACTTAGAAAAAATCAGCCCTTTTTCATGCCTGGGATTGATGCCGGGGGTCTCCGGAGCTGATACCCATTAATACCAGCACCGGAGGCCCCCGGCATGCATACGAGGCAGGAAAAAGGCATGTACAGCCCACTTCATTACCTTAGCGGCTAACCGCTAAGGCAATGAAGGGGTTAACTCACCGTGCCAGTTTTATTGTGGGTAGCGGGGGTGGGTGAAGGGGGTATTTGGCCCTTGTTGTTTGTTTAGGGCTTGCGGGGGGGTTGCGGGTGCACTTAACCCCTTCACGGCCGTAGCTGTTAATACCGCTACGGTCATGAAGGGGTTAAGGCCTCCCGCTACCCACCCGCAAGCCCTAAACAACCACCGTTGGGGCTAATACCCCCTTCACCCACACCCGCTACCAACAATTAAAAATACTCACACACAGCAGCCCCACACAAAATAAATAAATAAATATCTCTAAATAAATGAATATAAATAAATGAATATATATATATATATATATATATATATATATATATATATATATATATATATATATATATATATATATATATATATATATATATATATATATATAACACCCCAACAACCCCTAACATATACATATATGCACATCAATGATACTATAGGCCGGCGGGGGCCCTCGGATGTTACCCGCAGGCCTGCAGTACCAATTATGTGCCCCCCCCCAAATTAATGTCACAACACATACATACTTCTAAAGAAATAATCCCCCCCCCCCTAACACATACAGTATAGTAATGGGCACAATTACTATTATCCACAAATGGATAATAGTGAATGTACGCAGTATCAAAAAGGCATATAAACGAGCCAAACACACCAACCGAAGAACACTTATGATGGATAAAGGTGTCAACCCACAAGAGAAAGTGATAAGGTTCATAAGCACGTTCAATAGGGAATGGCCTCAAGCTCGTAACATTCTCCAGAAACACTGGCACATCTTAACAGCGGATGAACTTCTTAAAGGGGTTATTAAGGACTACCCGTCCATCACAAGTAGACGTGCCAGAAACCTACGTGATCTATTGGTTCAGAGCCACTTCAAAGAAGAGACACCCAGAACCTGGCTTCCACCTAAACCCTCAGGGTCATACACCTGTCAAAGGTGTAAGGCATGCCAGCACATGAGAACAACAAAACAATTCCAAAACTGGGACAGCACTAGAACATACCAAATACGCGGTTTTATTAACTGTCTCAGCATGGGTGTAATATATCAAGGCATCTGTAAATGTGGAAAGATGTATGTAGGAAAAACAAAAAGGTGTCTGAAACAGAGAGTACTAGAACATATCGGTACCATAAGGAACAACGCTGACAAACCTATATCCAGACACGTCAACCTGTTCCATAGTGGAGATCAAAAAGCCATCACTTTCTGTGGCATTGATCACCTAATAAGGGGACCTAGGAAAGGGGACTGGGACAGAGCTCTCTTACAGCGGGAGTCCAAATGGATATATACGTTGGGCACAATGTCACCTCATGGCCTTAACGAGGGCTATTTGTTTACCCCTTTTCTGTAACCACACAGTCGCCAGTACTTATATGACACCTCCTTCATTATGTAGAAAAAAAAACCCTCCCTCCCTACTTTCACCGGTTGTCACCTTGCCATTTTTGTGATTAGGGTATCTAGAGACCCTGACTAAATCCACTATTGAGTGGTAAATCTGACTATTTGTGGTTTCTCTGGACCACCATCTACTGTAAACTCACTTTTACTGTATCTGCCACTATTTACCCCTGAAGCACACTAAGGCTTGATACTTTAAGTATGTAGGATCTGACTAACTAGGAATCAAAACACAGACAACAGTTACTCAGACAATCTTATCTTTATTGTGTAAATACATGCAGTCTTACATCTGGTTGTACTCACTGCGCTGACAGCGCAGCTTCCCGCATGTCCTAGCACACCAGGGGTCACTCGTGACGTCATCAACCTGCAAGGACCTATAAATACCTGCCTAACAGCAGGGTACACTTAGGATTACTTACACTTCATGCCTTGACAAAGCTTCTCGCGAAACGCGCGTCGGCAGCTCCGTTTTCCACGTGCACGCGCAGGGGTCTGATTTTCACCGCAGTCACAGTCTCTGACTGCGAGGTGCTGCGGCTCCCTGCTCGTGTGGCTACACAGGCTCACAAAGTGCCCCGATGGACACTCTGAGCCTCCTAAGTCCACTCTAACACTGGCATCTGTTGTTCCACCTATGGTTTAGGCACTATATACTAATTAGGTCCCTGGCTGTTCAGCAAGCTGCAGTGGGTACTATCACCACTCAGGGATTCCCTGATAGCAGCTTAAAGGGCCAGTTAGTTCCATTAGCACTCAGACTGCTTACATCTGTTTAATGTTGTTATTCATCCCTGGTCCAAGGAGGTATCAGTCACTGTACACAATTATACCCGCCTTCAGGGCACAACATTTACAGTTCATAATTTACTAAGCAGCTGAGAGCTCACTATCACCGAGTATCGCCTCTGATTTTTACTGTGTATTAGCTCTTATATCCTGACTAATAAACTGTCTCTATGGGTACTACTGATATCTATAAGTGTTACTGTCCTCTCCCCTGTAAAATCTGCACATAGTGCATTTAATCTATGTATACCACCACTGGGGTTACTAGAGGTCAGATTCGTACTATCACTCTACACTATAGCAGGGCACCACAGGTCAACGAGACCAAGCACTGCACCCTAAAATAAGGTTACCAATATCATTGATTGGAGATTTAACTCCTCACTTACCTTACAATTTTTGTGAGTGTCCGGCAGCCACTTACCTGACAGTTCCTGAGCACACATTAACTATCTAGCCATACCTGGTTTGCTTTAGGCGATTGCGGTTATTAGTACTTACCTCAGAGCCAGTGAATATAGATTGGACAGATCCTTATCTGGATTTCCAGCCAATTGTGCTATCTGTATTTTACAGAATATACGTACACTCCTAGACCCTAAAACCTATATGGTTCTAGTATTGAAGGTCACTCCTTCAGGTCGTCAGTTTTTTAACACCCATTGTTTTATTTCATGTGATATAATAAAGTTTGTTTTAAATCATTCACTACACATCCAGATCTTGAACTTGAGTGCTATATTTGGGTTCTATCTCTATCTTCATTCTCCATTGTATGTATACCCAAAGCACCGTTCATTCATTACTTACATGAGGCAGCAGCAGGGGCTCCCCTACTTTTTGGCAGTTTCTCACCCAAGGTGGTCTTTACCTTATTCTGTCCCTAGCTCGCCCTACACTTAGAACATCATGTCAGGATTCCTGTCTGGGTTACCTGATTTTCAAACATGGCAAAAGGAGGCAGAAGATGTTTTCTCCAGCGAATTTGAAGGGGAAGACACCTCTACACAACCCAACATTTCCAAATTCTTTACAGAACTTGATGAAATCTATAGAAACCGTATAAGAGCATGGTGGGAAATATTTGGGTTTGAAAATTATTTGTCAGCTGAACTTATCCCCAGAGGGTTACGAGCCAACGTTGCCCCAGCCCATAATATAGTGGATGAGGATTTCATTAGGTCATGGGATCTGGTTCTAAAGCAATGCTCTATTATGTTGATGAACTTATTATTAGAATACCATAGAGATAAACTCAAAAACATAGAGAGCGTGCTTGAACTGAAACTTTCAGAAGTCGAAACATGGAGATCAAGTCCTAAATTTACAGAACTTGAAGGCAAACTAAGGACTAACATTGATAAATTTGCCAAAGAGTTAAAAGAACGTAAACGTATTAAATACGCAAGAGACAAAAAAGATTTCCAAGAAAACAAGATATTTCGATATAAACTTACTAAAAAGAAACCTAGGACCGGTACACCAGAACAGGCCTCATCCACTGAATGGGAGAAATCAGACAGCGAGGATGACAGAGCTAACATAGTCCTTGCAGAGGGCATGGCTAACCAAATAGCGACCACCTCACACACTCCCTCCCAGGTTCCTTTTTTAGAACAAAACAGACTGGCATCGGGCCTAAAAGGAAAAGGAAAACAAGACGAGGGAAAGTTATGGGTGTTGAGAAGTCAGGCCAGGGGACAACAATACCCCAGGAAAAGGGGCAAACCCCCGAGATACTAGGGGATAAGTTACAAGTTGTGAACCTATCAGATATGATCTTGAATGAAAACCATCTTCAACTACTCAGTAAAGGTCTGTCTTATTCACCGACAGCCAGTATGGACCTATTCGAGTGGGTCAAAGATATTAACCTATTCGGGAGGAAATTGAAATTACACAAATTCTTCCGTATGAGAGAAATCAGGATAGCCAATTCCCTTGATACTACACCACTAGACACTCAGGATCTAGAGGTTTATAACAACCTTGAGGCACTATTGGAAGAAAGCAATAGGACACCTGGGGAAGGCCCTTACACTGATCTAAGACCCAACTCTAAGTTCATACCTTTCAGCGAAAATTTTGCTAACATTGAAGTGTTCATCAACTTGGTCACTAAAGACCTTGAACATCTGACCCCAGGCCGACTACCAGACAACCTTACAACCCAAGAAAGGAAAGCATTGAAAGATCTAAGCCTGAACGGTGACATAGTCATTAAGCCTTCAGACAAAGGGGGGAATCTGGTGATCCAACGGAGCACAGACTATAAAAAGGAAAATCTCAGACTCCTATCAGACAAGAGTTGTTACGAAATACTGGGGGAGGACCCAACCACTAACTACAATAAGGAACTAGGCAGTGTTCTTCAAAAAGGCATGGAAGACAAAGTCATCAGCCAAAATGAATTTGACTACATCTGGGTGAAATATCCTAAAATAGCTACATTCTACAGCCTGCCTAAACTGCACAAGAACAAGGTCCCCCCGCCAGGGAGACCAATTGTGTCAGGGGTGGGCAACCTGACAGAACGGGCCAGTTCCTATGTGGATAAAATACTGAAACCATTTGTGCTAACCCTACCATCCTACCTCAAGGACACCAAAGATGCTCTCAAAAGGCTGGACAATATATGCATCAGCAGTGATACCCTACTTGTCAGCTTAGACGTAGAGGGACTGTACACTAGTATAGACCATGAGTATGGACTCAAAGCAGTGTCTCATTTTTTGAAAACCAGAGGTAGGTGGCATACGAAACATAACACCTTCACCTTAGACATCCTCAAATTCGTACTTACCAGGAACTACTTCCTCTTTGATAAAAAAAACTTTACCATCAGTTAAGGGGCACAGCCATGGGTACTAAATGCGCCCCTACATATGCCAACCTCTACCTGGGATGGTGGGAATCCCAGGTAGTTTTCATTGAGGAGATGGAGGTAGATACAGAGCACATTGACCTCTGGGTGCGCTACATCGACGATGTGCTTGTCTTGTGGCGTGGCCCAGAGGTAGCTCTCAAAGAGTTTATTCAGAAACTCAACACTAACCAACTTAACCTCCATCTGACTATGGAATACAACAGAGACACCATGTGCTTTCTTGACCTAAGGATATCTAGAGGCACTGAGGGCATCCTCCATACCACTATCTTCAGGAAAGCCACTGCCACTAATAACATCTTAGAGGCTAGCAGTCATCACCCTAAAGCTCAGGTCAACGGCATACCCACTGGCCAGTTTCTAAGGCTCAGACACAACTGCAGCACGGATCAGGAGTTTGAGGCCCAATCCCTTAACATGAGTCTGCGTTTTGAAAATAGGGGCTATAGCAAACGCAGTATCAAAAAGGCATATAAACGAGCCAAACACACCAACCGAAGAACACTTATGATGGATAAAGGTGTCAACCCACAAGAGAAAGTGATAAGGTTCATAAGCACGTTCAATAGGGAATGGCCTCAAGCTCGTAACATTCTCCAGAAACACTGGCACATCTTAACAGCGGATGAACTTCTTAAAGGGGTTATTAAGGACTACCCGTCCATCACAAGTAGACGTGCCAGAAACCTACGTGATCTATTGGTTCAGAGCCACTTCAAAGAAGAGACACCCAGAACCTGGCTTCCACCTAAACCCTCAGGGTCATACACCTGTCAAAGGTGTAAGGCATGCCAGCACATGAGAACAACAAAACAATTCCAAAACTGGGACAGCACTAGAACATACCAAATACGCGGTTTTATTAACTGTCTCAGCATGGGTGTAATATATCAAGGCATCTGTAAATGTGGAAAGATGTATGTAGGAAAAACAAAAAGGTGTCTGAAACAGAGAGTACTAGAACATATCGGTACCATAAGGAACAACGCTGACAAACCTATATCCAGACACGTCAACCTGTTCCATAGTGGAGATCAAAAAGCCATCACTTTCTGTGGCATTGATCACCTAATAAGGGGACCTAGGAAAGGGGACTGGGACAGAGCTCTCTTACAGCGGGAGTCCAAATGGATATATACGTTGGGCACAATGTCACCTCATGGCCTTAACGAGGGCTATTTGTTTACCCCTTTTCTGTAACCACACAGTCGCCAGTACTTATATGACACCTCCTTCATTATGTAGAAAAAAAAACCCTCCCTCCCTACTTTCACCGGTTGTCACCTTGCCATTTTTGTGATTAGGGTATCTAGAGACCCTGACTAAATCCACTATTGAGTGGTAAATCTGACTATTTGTGGTTTCTCTGGACCACCATCTACTGTAAACTCACTTTTACTGTATCTGCCACTATTTACCCCTGAAGCACACTAAGGCTTGATACTTTAAGTATGTAGGATCTGACTAACTAGGAATCAAAACACAGACAACAGTTACTCAGACAATCTTATCTTTATTGTGTAAATACATGCAGTCTTACATCTGGTTGTACTCACTGCGCTGACAGCGCAGCTTCCCGCATGTCCTAGCACACCAGGGGTCACTCGTGACGTCATCAACCTGCAAGGACCTATAAATACCTGCCTAACAGCAGGGTACACTTAGGATTACTTACACTTCATGCCTTGACAAAGCTTCTCGCGAAACGCGCGTCGGCAGCTCCGTTTTCCACGTGCACGCGCAGGGGTCTGATTTTCACCGCAGTCACAGTCTCTGACTGCGAGGTGCTGCGGCTCCCTGCTCGTGTGGCTACACAGGCTCACAAAGTGCCCCGATGGACACTCTGAGCCTCCTAAGTCCACTCTAACACTGGCATCTGTTGTTCCACCTATGGTTTAGGCACTATATACTAATTAGGTCCCTGGCTGTTCAGCAAGCTGCAGTGGGTACTATCACCACTCAGGGATTCCCTGATAGCAGCTTAAAGGGCCAGTTAGTTCCATTAGCACTCAGACTGCTTACATCTGTTTAATGTTGTTATTCATCCCTGGTCCAAGGAGGTATCAGTCACTGTACACAATTATACCCGCCTTCAGGGCACAACATTTACAGTTCATAATTTACTAAGCAGCTGAGAGCTCACTATCACCGAGTATCGCCTCTGATTTTTACTGTGTATTAGCTCTTATATCCTGACTAATAAACTGTCTCTATGGGTACTACTGATATCTATAAGTGTTACTGTCCTCTCCCCTGTAAAATCTGCACATAGTGCATTTAATCTATGTATACCACCACTGGGGTTACTAGAGGTCAGATTCGTACTATCACTCTACACTATAGCAGGGCACCACAGGTCAACGAGACCAAGCACTGCACCCTAAAATAAGGTTACCAATATCATTGATTGGAGATTTAACTCCTCACTTACCTTACAATTTTTGTGAGTGTCCGGCAGCCACTTACCTGACAGTTCCTGAGCACACATTAACTATCTAGCCATACCTGGTTTGCTTTAGGCGATTGCGGTTATTAGTACTTACCTCAGAGCCAGTGAATATAGATTGGACAGATCCTTATCTGGATTTCCAGCCAATTGTGCTATCTGTATTTTACAGAATATACGTACACTCCTAGACCCTAAAACCTATATGGTTCTAGTATTGAAGGTCACTCCTTCAGGTCGTCAGTTTTTTAACACCCATTGTTTTATTTCATGTGATATAATAAAGTTTGTTTTAAATCATTCACTACACATCCAGATCTTGAACTTGAGTGCTATATTTGGGTTCTATCTCTATCTTCATTCTCCATTGTATGTATACCCAAAGCACCGTTCATTCATTACTTACATGAGGCAGCAGCAGGGGCTCCCCTACTTTTTGGCAGTTTCTCACCCAAGGTGGTCTTTACCTTATTCTGTCCCTAGCTCGCCCTACACTTAGAACATCATGTCAGGATTCCTGTCTGGGTTACCTGATTTTCAAACATGGCAAAAGGAGGCAGAAGATGTTTTCTCCAGCGAATTTGAAGGGGAAGACACCTCTACACAACCCAACATTTCCAAATTCTTTACAGAACTTGATGAAATCTATAGAAACCGTATAAGAGCATGGTGGGAAATATTTGGGTTTGAAAATTATTTGTCAGCTGAACTTATCCCCAGAGGGTTACGAGCCAACGTTGCCCCAGCCCATAATATAGTGGATGAGGATTTCATTAGGTCATGGGATCTGGTTCTAAAGCAATGCTCTATTATGTTGATGAACTTATTATTAGAATACCATAGAGATAAACTCAAAAACATAGAGAGCGTGCTTGAACTGAAACTTTCAGAAGTCGAAACATGGAGATCAAGTCCTAAATTTACAGAACTTGAAGGCAAACTAAGGACTAACATTGATAAATTTGCCAAAGAGTTAAAAGAACGTAAACGTATTAAATACGCAAGAGACAAAAAAGATTTCCAAGAAAACAAGATATTTCGATATAAACTTACTAAAAAGAAACCTAGGACCGGTACACCAGAACAGGCCTCATCCACTGAATGGGAGAAATCAGACAGCGAGGATGACAGAGCTAACATAGTCCTTGCAGAGGGCATGGCTAACCAAATAGCGACCACCTCACACACTCCCTCCCAGGTTCCTTTTTTAGAACAAAACAGACTGGCATCGGGCCTAAAAGGAAAAGGAAAACAAGACGAGGGAAAGTTATGGGTGTTGAGAAGTCAGGCCAGGGGACAACAATACCCCAGGAAAAGGGGCAAACCCCCGAGATACTAGGGGATAAGTTACAAGTTGTGAACCTATCAGATATGATCTTGAATGAAAACCATCTTCAACTACTCAGTAAAGGTCTGTCTTATTCACCGACAGCCAGTATGGACCTATTCGAGTGGGTCAAAGATATTAACCTATTCGGGAGGAAATTGAAATTACACAAATTCTTCCGTATGAGAGAAATCAGGATAGCCAATTCCCTTGATACTACACCACTAGACACTCAGGATCTAGAGGTTTATAACAACCTTGAGGCACTATTGGAAGAAAGCAATAGGACACCTGGGGAAGGCCCTTACACTGATCTAAGACCCAACTCTAAGTTCATACCTTTCAGCGAAAATTTCGCTAACATTGAAGTGTTCATCAACTTGGTCACTAAAGACCTTGAACATCTGACCCCAGGCCGACTACCAGACAACCTTACAACCCAAGAAAGGAAAGCATTGAAAGATCTAAGCCTGAACGGTGACATAGTCATTAAGCCTTCAGACAAAGGGGGGAATCTGGTGATCCAACGGAGCACAGACTATAAAAAGGAAAATCTCAGACTCCTATCAGACAAGAGTTGTTACGAAATACTGGGGGAGGACCCAACCACTAACTACAATAAGGAACTAGGCAGTGTTCTTCAAAAAGGCATGGAAGACAAAGTCATCAGCCAAAATGAATTTGACTACATCTGGGTGAAATATCCTAAAATAGCTACATTCTACAGCCTGCCTAAACTGCACAAGAACAAGGTCCCCCCGCCAGGGAGACCAATTGTGTCAGGGGTGGGCAACCTGACAGAACGGGCCAGTTCCTATGTGGATAAAATACTGAAACCATTTGTGCTAACCCTACCATCCTACCTCAAGGACACCAAAGATGCTCTCAAAAGGCTGGACAATATATGCATCAGCAGTGATACCCTACTTGTCAGCTTAGACGTAGAGGGACTGTACACTAGTATAGACCATGAGTATGGACTCAAAGCAGTGTCTCATTTTTTGAAAACCAGAGGTAGGTGGCATACGAAACATAACACCTTCACCTTAGACATCCTCAAATTCGTACTTACCAGGAACTACTTCCTCTTTGATAAAAAAACTTTACCATCAGTTAAGGGGCACAGCCATGGGTACTAAATGCGCCCCTACATATGCCAACCTCTACCTGGGATGGTGGGAATCCCAGGTAGTTTTCATTGAGGAGATGGAGGTAGATACAGAGCACATTGACCTCTGGGTGCGCTACATCGACGATGTGCTTGTCTTGTGGCGTGGCCCAGAGGTAGCTCTCAAAGAGTTTATTCAGAAACTCAACACTAACCAACTTAACCTCCATCTGACTATGGAATACAACAGAGACACCATGTGCTTTCTTGACCTAAGGATATCTAGAGGCACTGAGGGCATCCTCCATACCACTATCTTCAGGAAAGCCACTGCCACTAATAACATCTTAGAGGCTAGCAGTCATCACCCTAAAGCTCAGGTCAACGGCATACCCACTGGCCAGTTTCTAAGGCTCAGACACAACTGCAGCACGGATCAGGAGTTTGAGGCCCAATCCCTTAACATGAGTCTGCGTTTTGAAAATAGGGGCTATAGCAAACGCAGTATCAAAAAGGCATATAAACGAGCCAAACACACCAACCGAAGAACACTTATGATGGATAAAGGTGTCAACCCACAAGAGAAAGTGATAAGGTTCATAAGCACGTTCAATAGGGAATGGCCTCAAGCTCGTAACATTCTCCAGAAACACTGGCACATCTTAACAGCGGATGAACTTCTTAAAGGGGTTATTAAGGACTACCCGTCCATCACAAGTAGACGTGCCAGAAACCTACGTGATCTATTGGTTCAGAGCCACTTCAAAGAAGAGACACCCAGAACCTGGCTTCCACCTAAACCCTCAGGGTCATACACCTGTCAAAGGTGTAAGGCATGCCAGCACATGAGAACAACAAAACAATTCCAAAACTGGGACAGCACTAGAACATACCAAATACGCGGTTTTATTAACTGTCTCAGCATGGGTGTAATATATCAAGGCATCTGTAAATGTGGAAAGATGTATGTAGGAAAAACAAAAAGGTGTCTGAAACAGAGAGTACTAGAACATATCGGTACCATAAGGAACAACGCTGACAAACCTATATCCAGACACGTCAACCTGTTCCATAGTGGAGATCAAAAAGCCATCACTTTCTGTGGCATTGATCACCTAATAAGGGGACCTAGGAAAGGGGACTGGGACAGAGCTCTCTTACAGCGGGAGTCCAAATGGATATATACGTTTGGGCACAATGTCACCTCATGGCCTTAACGAGGGCTATTTGTTTACCTCTTTTCTGTAACCACACAGTCGCCAGTACTTATATGACACCTCCTTCATTATGTAGAAACCCCCCCCCCTCCATCCCTACTTTCACCGGTTGTCACCTTGCCATTTTTGTGATTAGGGTATCTAGAGACCCTGACTAAATCCACTATTGAGTGGTAAATCTGACTATTTGTGGTTTCTCTGGACCCCCATCTACTGTAAACTCACTTTTACTGTATCTGCCACTATTTACCCCTGAAGCACACTAAGGCTTGATACTTTAAGTATGTAGGATCTGACTAACTAGGAATCAAAACACAGACAACAGTTACTCAGACAATCTTATCTTTATTGTGTAAATACATGCAGTCTTACATCTGGTTGTACTCACTGCGCTGACAGCGCAGCTTCCCGCATGTCCTAGCACACCAGGGGTCACTCGTGACGTCATCAACCTGCAAGGACCTATAAATACCTGCCTAACAGCAGGGTACACTTAGGATTACTTACACTTCATGCCTTGACAAAGCTTCTCGCGAAACGCGCGCGTCGGCAGCTCCGTTTTCCACGTGCACGCGCAGGGGTCTGATTTTCACCGCAGTCACAGTCTCTGACTGCGAGGTGCTGCGGCTCCCTGCTCGTGTGGCTACACAGGCTCACAAAGTGCCCCGATGGACACTCTGAGCCTCCTAAGTCCACTCTAACACTGGCATCTGTTGTTCCACCTATGGTTTAGGCACTATATACTAATTAGGTCCCTGGCTGTTCAGCAAGCTGCAGTGGGTACTATCACCACTCAGGGATTCCCTGATAGCAGCTTAAAGGGCCAGTTAGTTCCATTAGCACTCAGACTGCTTACATCTGTTTAATGTTGTTATTCATCCCTGGTCCAAGGAGGTATCAGTCACTGTACACAATTATACCCGCCTTCAGGGCACAACATTTACAGTTCATAATTTACTAAGCAGCTGAGAGCTCACTATCACCGAGTATCGCCTCTGATTTTTACTGTGTATTAGCTCTTATATCCTGACTAATAAACTGTCTCTATGGGTACTACTGATATCTATAAGTGTTACTGTCCTCTCCCCTGTAAAATCTGCACATAGTGCATTTAATCTATGTATACCACCACTGGGGTTACTAGAGGTCAGATTCGTACTATCACTCTACACTATAGCAGGGCACCACAGGTCAACGAGACCAAGCACTGCACCCTAAAATAAGGTTACCAATATCATTGATTGGAGATTTAACTCCTCACTTACCTTACAATTTTTGTGAGTGTCCGGCAGCCACTTACCTGACAGTTCCTGAGCACACATTAACTATCTAGCCATACCTGGTTTGCTTTAGGCGATTGCGGTTATTAGTACTTACCTCAGAGCCAGTGAATATAGATTGGACAGATCCTTATCTGGATTTCCAGCCAATTGTGCTATCTGTATTTTACAGAATATACGTACACTCCTAGACCCTAAAACCTATATGGTTCTAGTATTGAAGGTCACTCCTTCAGGTCGTCAGTTTTTTAACACCCATTGTTTTATTTCATGTGATATAATAAAGTTTGTTTTAAATCATTCACTACACATCCAGATCTTGAACTTGAGTGCTATATTTGGGTTCTATCTCTATCTTCATTCTCCATTGTATGTATACCCAAAGCACCGTTCATTCATTACTTACATGAGGCAGCAGCAGGGGCTCCCCTACTTTTTGGCAGTTTCTCACCCAAGGTGGTCTTTACCTTATTCTGTCCCTAGCTCGCCCTACACTTAGAACATCATGTCAGGATTCCTGTCTGGGTTACCTGATTTTCAAACATGGCAAAAGGAGGCAGAAGATGTTTTCTCCAGCGAATTTGAAGGGGAAGACACCTCTACACAACCCAACATTTCCAAATTCTTTACAGAACTTGATGAAATCTATAGAAACCGTATAAGAGCATGGTGGGAAATATTTGGGTTTGAAAATTATTTGTCAGCTGAACTTATCCCCAGAGGGTTACGAGCCAACGTTGCCCCAGCCCATAATATAGTGGATGAGGATTTCATTAGGTCATGGGATCTGGTTCTAAAGCAATGCTCTATTATGTTGATGAACTTATTATTAGAATACCATAGAGATAAACTCAAAAACATAGAGAGCGTGCTTGAACTGAAACTTTCAGAAGTCGAAACATGGAGATCAAGTCCTAAATTTACAGAACTTGAAGGCAAACTAAGGACTAACATTGATAAATTTGCCAAAGAGTTAAAAGAACGTAAACGTATTAAATACGCAAGAGACAAAAAAGATTTCCAAGAAAACAAGATATTTCGATATAAACTTACTAAAAAGAAACCTAGGACCGGTACACCAGAACAGGCCTCATCCACTGAATGGGAGAAATCAGACAGCGAGGATGACAGAGCTAACATAGTCCTTGCAGAGGGCATGGCTAACCAAATAGCGACCACCTCACACACTCCCTCCCAGGTTCCTTTTTTAGAACAAAACAGACTGGCATCGGGCCTAAAAGGAAAAGGAAAACAAGACGAGGGAAAGTTATGGGTGTTGAGAAGTCAGGCCAGGGGACAACAATACCCCAGGAAAAGGGGCAAACCCCCGAGATACTAGGGGATAAGTTACAAGTTGTGAACCTATCAGATATGATCTTGAATGAAAACCATCTTCAACTACTCAGTAAAGGTCTGTCTTATTCACCGACAGCCAGTATGGACCTATTCGAGTGGGTCAAAGATATTAACCTATTCGGGAGGAAATTGAAATTACACAAATTCTTCCGTATGAGAGAAATCAGGATAGCCAATTCCCTTGATACTACACCACTAGACACTCAGGATCTAGAGGTTTATAACAACCTTGAGGCACTATTGGAAGAAAGCAATAGGACACCTGGGGAAGGCCCTTACACTGATCTAAGACCCAACTCTAAGTTCATACCTTTCAGCGAAAATTTCGCTAACATTGAAGTGTTCATCAACTTGGTCACTAAAGACCTTGAACATCTGACCCCAGGCCGACTACCAGACAACCTTACAACCCAAGAAAGGAAAGCATTGAAAGATCTAAGCCTGAACGGTGACATAGTCATTAAGCCTTCAGACAAAGGGGGGAATCTGGTGATCCAACGGAGCACAGACTATAAAAAGGAAAATCTCAGACTCCTATCAGACAAGAGTTGTTACGAAATACTGGGGGAGGACCCAACCACTAACTACAATAAGGAACTAGGCAGTGTTCTTCAAAAAGGCATGGAAGACAAAGTCATCAGCCAAAATGAATTTGACTACATCTGGGTGAAATATCCTAAAATAGCTACATTCTACAGCCTGCCTAAACTGCACAAGAACAAGGTCCCCCCGCCAGGGAGACCAATTGTGTCAGGGGTGGGCAACCTGACAGAACGGGCCAGTTCCTATGTGGATAAAATACTGAAACCATTTGTGCTAACCCTACCATCCTACCTCAAGGACACCAAAGATGCTCTCAAAAGGCTGGACAATATATGCATCAGCAGTGATACCCTACTTGTCAGCTTAGACGTAGAGGGACTGTACACTAGTATAGACCATGAGTATGGACTCAAAGCAGTGTCTCATTTTTTGAAAACCAGAGGTAGGTGGCATACGAAACATAACACCTTCACCTTAGACATCCTCAAATTCGTACTTACCAGGAACTACTTCCTCTTTGATAAAAAAACTTTACCATCAGTTAAGGGGCACAGCCATGGGTACTAAATGCGCCCCTACATATGCCAACCTCTACCTGGGATGGTGGGAATCCCAGGTAGTTTTCATTGAGGAGATGGAGGTAGATACAGAGCACATTGACCTCTGGGTGCGCTACATCGACGATGTGCTTGTCTTGTGGCGTGGCCCAGAGGTAGCTCTCAAAGAGTTTATTCAGAAACTCAACACTAACCAACTTAACCTCCATCTGACTATGGAATACAACAGAGACACCATGTGCTTTCTTGACCTAAGGATATCTAGAGGCACTGAGGGCATCCTCCATACCACTATCTTCAGGAAAGCCACTGCCACTAATAACATCTTAGAGGCTAGCAGTCATCACCCTAAAGCTCAGGTCAACGGCATACCCACTGGCCAGTTTCTAAGGCTCAGACACAACTGCAGCACGGATCAGGAGTTTGAGGCCCAATCCCTTAACATGAGTCTGCGTTTTGAAAATAGGGGCTATAGCAAACGCAGTATCAAAAAGGCATATAAACGAGCCAAACACACCAACCGAAGAACACTTATGATGGATAAAGGTGTCAACCCACAAGAGAAAGTGATAAGGTTCATAAGCACGTTCAATAGGGAATGGCCTCAAGCTCGTAACATTCTCCAGAAACACTGGCACATCTTAACAGCGGATGAACTTCTTAAAGGGGTTATTAAGGACTACCCGTCCATCACAAGTAGACGTGCCAGAAACCTACGTGATCTATTGGTTCAGAGCCACTTCAAAGAAGAGACACCCAGAACCTGGCTTCCACCTAAACCCTCAGGGTCATACACCTGTCAAAGGTGTAAGGCATGCCAGCACATGAGAACAACAAAACAATTCCAAAACTGGGACAGCACTAGAACATACCAAATACGCGGTTTTATTAACTGTCTCAGCATGGGTGTAATATATCAAGGCATCTGTAAATGTGGAAAGATGTATGTAGGAAAAACAAAAAGGTGTCTGAAACAGAGAGTACTAGAACATATCGGTACCATAAGGAACAACGCTGACAAACCTATATCCAGACACGTCAACCTGTTCCATAGTGGAGATCAAAAAGCCATCACTTTCTGTGGCATTGATCACCTAATAAGGGGACCTAGGAAAGGGGACTGGGACAGAGCTCTCTTACAGCGGGAGTCCAAATGGATATATACGTTTGGGCACAATGTCACCTCATGGCCTTAACGAGGGCTATTTGTTTACCTCTTTTCTGTAACCACACAGTCGCCAGTACTTATATGACACCTCCTTCATTATGTAGAAAACCCCCCCCTCCATCCCTACTTTCACCGGTTGTCACCTTGCCATTTTTGTGATTAGGGTATCTAGAGACCCTGACTAAATCCACTATTGAGTGGTAAATCTGACTATTTGTGGTTTCTCTGGACCCCCATCTACTGTAAACTCACTTTTACTGTATCTGCCACTATTTACCCCTGAAGCACACTAAGGCTTGATACTTTAAGTATGTAGGATCTGACTAACTAGGAATCAAAACACAGACAACAGTTACTCAGACAATCTTATCTTTATTGTGTAAATACATGCAGTCTTACATCTGGTTGTACTCACTGCGCTGACAGCGCAGCTTCCCGCATGTCCTAGCACACCAGGGGTCACTCGTGACGTCATCAACCTGCAAGGACCTATAAATACCTGCCTAACAGCAGGGTACACTTAGGATTACTTACACTTCATGCCTTGACAAAGCTTCTCGCGAAACGCGCGCGTCGGCAGCTCCGTTTTCCACGTGCACGCGCAGGGGTCTGATTTTCACCGCAGTCACAGTCTCTGACTGCGAGGTGCTGCGGCTCCCTGCTCGTGTGGCTACACAGGCTCACAAAGTGCCCCGATGGACACTCTGAGCCTCCTAAGTCCACTCTAACACTGGCATCTGTTGTTCCACCTATGGTTTAGGCACTATATACTAATTAGGTCCCTGGCTGTTCAGCAAGCTGCAGTGGGTACTATCACCACTCAGGGATTCCCTGATAGCAGCTTAAAGGGCCAGTTAGTTCCATTAGCACTCAGACTGCTTACATCTGTTTAATGTTGTTATTCATCCCTGGTCCAAGGAGGTATCAGTCACTGTACACAATTATACCCGCCTTCAGGGCACAACATTTACAGTTCATAATTTACTAAGCAGCTGAGAGCTCACTATCACCGAGTATCGCCTCTGATTTTTACTGTGTATTAGCTCTTATATCCTGACTAATAAACTGTCTCTATGGGTACTACTGATATCTATAAGTGTTACTGTCCTCTCCCCTGTAAAATCTGCACATAGTGCATTTAATCTATGTATACCACCACTGGGGTTACTAGAGGTCAGATTCGTACTATCACTCTACACTATAGCAGGGCACCACAGGTCAACGAGACAAAGCACTGCACCCTAAAATAAGGTTACCAATATCATTGATTGGAGATTTAACTCCTCACTAACCTTACAATTTTTGTGAGTGTCCGGCAGCCACTTACCTGACAGTTCCTGAGCACACATTAACTATCTAGCCATACCTGGTTTGCTTTAGGCGATTGCGGTTATTAGTACTTACCTCAGAGCCAGTGAATATAGATTGGACAGATCCTTATCTGGATTTCCAGCCAATTGTGCTATCTGTATTTTACAGAATATATGTACACTCCTAGACCCTAAAACCTATATGGTTCTAGTATTGAAGGTCACTCCTTCAGGTCGTCAGTTTTTTAACACCCATTGTTTTATTTCATGTGATATAATAAAGTTTGTTTTAAATCATTCACTACACATCCAGATCTTGAACTTGAGTGCTATATTTGGGTTCTATCTCTATCTTCATTCTCCACATACAGTATAGTAATGGGCACAATTACTATTATCCACAAATGGATAATAGTGAATGTACCCATTTTAAATACATAAACACCAATCAAAACATTAAATACGAATAGTACTCACCCATGTCCGGCTGCCACGATGAAGGCCATCCTCATCTTCATCTTGCCCATGCCTCCTTCACTGCTGCAAAACAGACACAAGAATAACAACATCCAAAGTAATGTCCCCTAACCCCTTAATCACCATAGCGGTTATTAACCGCTACAGTCATTAAGGGGTTAACCCACCCTCACCCACCACTCGGGACACCTACATACCCTCTCACACTAACCCCCCCACCCCGTGAGGCCTAACCACCCTCACCCACTACCCACAAGGGAGGCCTACCCACATACCGTTGGGGAAAATACTCCCCCCCCAGTACCCACAATAAAAACAATACACAGCCCCACAATAAGCATCATTCTATTTATTAAATACATTACCCACCCCCTGTGCCCCCCCATAAATACATGATTTAGCCTTTTACAAACAGGGTTCATAACACAGCCCCACACGAGTCCCCGGTGGGCTGGCGGGGCACCTGACAGACCTACAGGGTACCAGCAGCTCGTTTCAAACAGGTTCTGGAGGCCTGTTGGTGGGTCCCGCCATGCGCCATGGCCCCCAAGTGGTCTCCTTGGGTCACCGTGGGCCACAATTGGGTCCCCACGGTAGGCCCGCGGATGTCTGGAAGCCCCGGGTCAGACCCACAGGTGTCTGCGGGGCCTCGGGTGGTTCCCACGGGGGTCTGGGGAACTCACGAGTGCTCACTACGGGTCCGCGGTGCCCCCACGGATGTGGGACCACCGCTTCATCCCCGCACCTATGGGTCCGCGGTGCCCCCACGGATGTGGGACCACCGCTTCATCCCCGCAGACTACGGGTCCGCGGTGCCCCCACAGATGTGAGGCCACTGCTTCATCCCCGCAGGTGTCACCTGTGGAACCACCAGCCTGATACCCGTGAGATACCCGAGGAGACCGCAGGTGGTCTCCAGAGGTCTCACGCAGAACCACGGAACAAACCCTGAATGTAAAAAAAATAAACCTGGCCTATACATTCAATACATACACCCCCCCCCCCCCAACACCTACAGTACAATAATGTGCAAAATAACTATTATCCAGATAGGGATAATAGATTATTTGCCCATTATTAATCACATTAACTAGCATATTACAATAAATAAAGTACTACTGACGTCATCAATAAGAAGCCCCCGTCGCCAGCAACATCCTGGTCTTTCGTTGCCCACAAAATACATAGCCAATACAAAGCCAATACATTGCAATTACATTCAGATATCAATTAACCCCTTAAACACCTTATCGGATAATAACCGCAAAGGTAATTAAGGGGTTAAGCCACACTGGCCCGATACCCACCCTTCACCCATGAATGTGTACAGTGGCTTCATCATGCAACTATATATATATATATATATATATATATATATAAATATATATATATATATATATATATATATATATATAAATATATATATATATATATATATATATATATATATATATACACATGCAAATACAACTGTATGCTCATCTGCATGTCTTAGGCCGGTCTGCAACCCCGCCTTTCCCCATTATCACCCAGCATACAGCACTTCCACTGCAGCAAGGGATTCTGGGAAATGACATGCAAATGAGCACACAGTGTCACTTTTTGCCTCAAAAAACATTTTTAACATGGTTCCCTATAGGCTTAAGCTTGCTGCATGGTCACAACTTTGAGCACAGCCAGGGTTAAGGTGCATACCCAGAAAACCACCCACAGACAGCTGTTACGACCGTACGGTCGTAACAGCTGTCTGTGGGTGGTTTTCTACCCAGAAAATGCTCATTTGCATGTCATTTCCCAGAATCCCTTGCTGCAGTGGAAGGGCTGTATGCTGGGTGATAATGGGGATAGGCGGGTTTGCAGACCTGCCTAAGACATGCAGATGAGCATACAGTTGTATTTGCATATTTGCTTTCATGTGGAGGGTTTTTGTCACGTTTTTTACTCACCATAACTTAACTCAGTATTATGGTATATATATTTATGTAACAGGGGACTTATCCCTGTTCAGTAATGTTCCTTTAATCTAGCAGTGTGGTAGTTGATTACTAAACACCACCTGCCTGATTAGATTGTTTACAAAAAGCCTGCCTTTGAGACAGGAAGTGACCGACTCCTTAGCTCTGACTGAGAGCTGACCTTTGGAGACACCACAATGGCTTGAGTTCTGCCAGCCACACAGCAGAGCTGATTGCAAGACACCCAATAAGACTTCTAAACCTGGATGCTGGTATTTTTCTGTGCACGCACAGGTGCGGTTCCAGGAGAGCAGAGAAGCTTACTCTACAGCTGATAAACAGATAAGACTTTCATTATTAAGAGACTGCTTATATCTGCTTATTTTCATGCTATGTGTTTGGGATGGGAGAAATGCTTAACTAATGGAGATGTGAACTAATTGCAAGGATTTCACTAGAAATACTCCCAATTGAATGGAAGCTTTGTTCCCCCCTGTGTTTGGATAATTTCCTGATGAAAAGGAAAAGGCACAATAAAGCCTATTATAATTTCACATTATAACGACTCCAATTGTGTACCTCTGTGAACGTCCGTCTACATTTTGTGTCAGAAGTGGGATAAGAGGTGTCTTTGTAGTTAAAAAGGACCGGAGATTTTTATGTGAATTTTTTTTATGCTTTTTGCCTACAAACAGTCTGAGAAAAAAAAAAAAAAACCTCATGCAGCAGAGATCGAAATTAAAGGGATACACAACACTGAAAACTTACAAAAACCCAGAAGAGACTGCTGAAGTAGCTAAACCTTATTTTGCCTATCACAAAGTGTAATATGGTCATATGGTCATATGGTCATAGCAAACCAATGCTGAGTGTAAAATTGCCCTATAGGGGGAAAAAGTGATTTCTGAACTGTGTAAAAGGTTTTTTCAAAACCAATCGCTGAATGTTGAGTCATCCTGCCGGGAATTAAAGAAATAGTCCACTGCAAAGAATGTTTTTTTTCTGCAAGTAAAAAAGTCTGCCTATATATATCTTGGGAGCAAAAACAGACACCCAAAGTGTGAAGTGTGAATGCCATAATACCCAAAGATGAGACTGAAAATTACTGAACTCAGGCAGAAAACCAAATTCTGTTGCTGAAGCGGGGAGATTGCACCCTGCAAGAAAATGGTGTAAAGCAAATAGACTTTTTTACCTAGCAACTGCACAACTTGTATACCTGATAAAAGAAAATGCATGCACAGTACTGCTGATATTGAAAAAAAATTATCCAAGAAAGAAAAGTCTACAGGGATGCCTGTGAGAGCTACGACCTCTACAAGCAAAATATGCCCATCTGTAGGACTACCACAATTGGGGGTTCTAGCAAATACAGTGATAACAGCTGCAATTGCGCCTCCTGAGGTCAGGAAGAAAATGACACCTGATAGCCTAAAAATGGAGGACAAGATGCAGCGTTCCTGTAATGAACCCTACCCCACGGAAGAGTGGCCCTTCCAGTCCAATAAAGAGGAAGACATCTCTTACGGGGAACCTGAACCGAGTCACACCCACAAAACACCCCAAGAATGGTGGGGGTGCCTGAACTCGGCAAAAACAGAAAAGACCGCTCCCTTTGATGACGAATAGGATCAACAGGAGACAGAGCGGGAGCAGCAGATCACCCAATATTTCTGTCAGCTAAAGCAACTGCAAGAAAAGCCTGGCGTATATAATGAAGCTGCTAAAATTTCAAATGAAGATGGAGACCCCAATATCCCTGAAGGGACGGTGTCATCCAAATCAAAAAGGCGGAAAAAGAAAAGCAGTTCTTCACTTACCGTGGAAGGAACAGACACGTCCGCAGATCCTGTGGAGGGAAAGGGGGACCGAGTTGCCCTGCAGCCTAGAGAAAATGGAGAATTCGTCCCACGGTAAACCGAATATCCAGAGGGCCCAAGGCAGAAGTCGTGTACCCCAAAGAAGTGTCTGTCCGGTGCCAACAGTGAGGAACCCTCAACTAGTCATCCCAGGGAAGCGGAGCCGGAACCAGTGAGTGACGATCCCTTGACCAGCCCTGAAGACGCCCTGAAAATTGCCAGGCATGACTGTGATCTGCTCTGTGAAGAATTAGGAAGAGAGAGAAAAAATAATGCTGAGCTACAGAAGACTGTGCTCGCAATTTACTCTGCGGCCAAGACCGAATTGGAGGATCTCAAGACTGAGCTAGATACTGCAAAGGCTACTATCTCCGCCATGGATGAAAAGCAGAGCCAATCTGATAAAATGGTGGCTATGCTAAAGCGGAAGTATGAGGAGGCACTGAAGCAGATGACATCATCCAGCAAGAGGTTCACACTCTTCGTATAGAGCTTGATGTCTCACATCATGAGACCAACAGCTGCCGCACAGACCTGGAAGTTTCCAGAAAGGAAGTACACAGTCTCACTGAGGAGCTGGACATTGCTAAAGAAACTATTGGTAATCTTGGTACAGTTCTCAAAGTCTCTCAGAAGGAGCTTCAGACCCTCAACCTAGAGAAGGAAGTCTCACGCCAGGAGATTGTCATTCTCAAAGCAGATGTGCGTAAATGGAAGGAGGACTGCAAAGAAGCCTTGAAGAATACAGAGACTGAAAAAGGAGAAAGTTCAAGATTAAAAAGAGAAAACTTAAAACTGAAAGAAGAAAATTTTCAGTTAACAGAAGAAGTCAAGGAAAAGTTTGACGCAGAGCACCGACTGCAGAACCAACTGCAAGGTCTGCGTACAAACCTCCAGTATGCTGAGGAGAAGCAGCAAACGCTACAGGAAGAAAAACTGCAGGCTGCTAAAGAGGTACAAGCGCTGCAGGAACGTCTGAATACCCAGTACGCCCCCACAGAGCAGTATGAGGAGCTAAAGGCCACGCTGCATGTCTTCAGAGCATCGTTGGAAGCGGAGCTTCGATACCAGGTGACTCTGTATGAGAGGGAGCGTGAGAAGGCTCAGAAACTGGAGCAAGAGCTGGAGAGACAGAGAGACTGTTCCATTCCCTTGAGTCAGTACACCAAGGAGAAAACAGACGCAGCGGCAACCTTGACGACAAAAATTACAGAGCTCCAGAACATGAAGGAGACTCTGATACAGATTCCTCCAATACGGAAAAAGGTATTGGCTCTGCCCAAGCACCAGTATCCCACAGTAACTAATGCCCGAAAGGACAAGGGTACAGTGAGAGTTGGGGACTCCACGCAACTTCAAAACAAAATTACGAAGTTTGAGCCACCAAAGAAAGCACTAGCCAAACCTACAGCTGCCCAACAGGCAACAAACAGAGGTAGGAGTGCAGAATCAAAGCCAGAAGAATCCTTAGCTGAAGAAGCTGAACTGGCGACTCCGTGGTGTGGAGAAGCTGCAGAAAGACCACTTCAAGAGCAGAAAACTCTAAGGGCTAGTCCTAACTGCTCTACAACTGTCGCCATACAGTTTATCTACAAAAAGAGGAGCGCCCCATGCAAGGGAAATCTCATGACCACGCACTCAAAAAGAAGACGATACTTGGGAAAAGTCCTCCTCGAGCGACTGAGGAGTGCTGATCTCAAGCATCTTCGGGAGGAGACAAAAATAAACTGGAGAAAGGGCTCCAATCCCAGCAGGACAGAGGGTTCTCTTCCTCCATCCACTCTCATTCAAGTCACAGAGATATCTAGAATGAGAGTGGAAGGATGGGCTTTGGCCGTGGTAAGCCTGAGCTTCCCACAAACAGGGGAGGTATGTAACAGGGGACTTATCCCTGTTCAGTAATGTTCCTTTAATCTAGCAGTGTGGTAGTTAATTACTAAACACCACCTGCCTGATTAGATTGTTTACAAAAAGCCTGCTTTTGAGACAGGAAGTGACTGACTCCTTAGCTCTGACTGAGAGCTGACCTTTGGAGACACCACAATGTCTTGAGTTCTGCCAGCCACACAGCAGAGCTGATTGCAAGACACCCAATAAGACTTCTAAACCTGGATGCTGGTATTTTTCTGTGCACGCACGGGTGCGGTTCCAGGAGAGCAGAGAAGCTTACTCTACAGCTGATAAACAGATAAGACTTTCATTATTAAGAGACTGCTTATATCTGCGTATTTTCCTGCTATGTGTTTGGGATGGGAGAAATGCTTAACTAATGGAGATGTGAACAAATTGCAAGGATTTCACTAGAAATACTCCCAAGTGAATGGAAGCTTTGTTCCCCCCTGTGTTTGGATAATTTCCTGATGAAAAGGAAAAGGCACAATAAAGCCTATTATAATTTCACATTATAACGACTCCAATTGTGTACCTCTGTGAATGTCCGTCTACAATATATATATATATATATATATATATATACAGAGGCGGCACATTTTATTTGAGTGCGGCTAGCTCCGCAAGCCTGGGGATGACCCGGCATGCTAGCCGCACTCCCTCGGCCTGATTGGGCCGTGAAAACCATGTGTTTTGGCCGAAAAAAAATAAATGATGACGTCACTTAAAGGCAATGAAAGCACAGCCAATCAGAATGGCTTTGCTTCAATTGCCTTTAAGATGACGTCATTAAAAGAAACATGGCCGGCCTCACATGGTACGGCAGCCAATCAGAGCATGGGAACTCCATCCCAACTCTGATTGGCTCTAGTAGACCATGTGACAGAGGCTTGGGGAAGAACGGATATGACGTCATTGGAAGCCTGTCACATGGTACTAGAACAAATCAGAGTAGGGATAGACTTCCCACGCTCTGATTGGCTACCGTACCATGTGAGGCCGGCCATGTTTCTTTTAATGACGACATCTTAAAGGCAATTGAAGCAAAGCCATTTTTTTCATCATTTTTTTTTTTTTTGGCCAAAACACATGGTTTTCACGGCCCAATCAGGGCCGTGGGAACCATGACGAAAATGTGACATCATAGGCCTTTAAAAGCTTCCCCCCTCCCTCCCTCCCTCCCCACCATCCAATCCTTTCCCCACACTATATATATCTATATTTTTTCCCATTCCTTCCTCCTTCTGAACCTAACAATATAATTGATTTATGTGGACATTTTAAATAAATTTATATATTTTTTGTCTTTGCTAGATATTATAAAAGTCACCTGTGCATTTATGAATGTACTATTGTTGTTTTTTTATAATTAATTATGTTTTGGATTGTATATCATGTAAGTGCTAACATATAAGAAGAATTTTTTCAATTTTAAAGCAATTTTAAACCATTAGGTAAATTTATATACTATACTATGTAAAAATTAGTGTAACATTTAAGGCATTTATAGATTGCTATGCAATTGATTTTAGTAATCTTTATCACACAGTGTATTATTATTAATTCATTTATAGCAATATATTTTATGAATCTATGTTATTAAAACATATGGCAGTATATCTTTACTGGAGAGTCCGTTTTTATAATTATTTATATATATTGGATTTTAATCAAATAATAGCCCAATTGAATTGGTTTAGTTTAATTTCAATTCTGATAAGCTGTGGCTCGTTTTTAGGGGAGGTACTAGCACTTAATACAACTACCAATCAAGTTTGAGACCCTCCAGTACTTATACATTGCCATTCTTGTTCAGGGACATTCCCTTTGATAAAGTTGCATTTGTTGCGACGAAACGCGTCAGGGACGTACCTTACGACACTACGTCATCACGTTGTGTGTATCCTTTACGGCCGAGGAGCACATGGAATTATATGAAGGCAAACTCTGATACCAGACTGTTTTGGAGGATTTGGAGTGAACCGGAGAGACAGTACTGCTTGGGAGACTGATTCCTGCTGTTCGTGTACTCCCTTTTTGCTGCGGTTTGGACCTGCCTGGTGGTGATTATTAATCACATACTGCCTAATTTTATCTTGTACGTTGTGAGTGTTTTTAATTCCCCCACCCATCCTTCCCTACATTAAATGTTACAGTATCACACTATGGGGCGTGCGCTCTCTGTTTTGTTTTTCATATATATATATATATATATATATATATATATATATATATATATATATATATATATATATATATATATACATGTCTGTGAGTGGATTTGCATCTCACCCCAGCGTATGCTTAAAAGCTGTGTTTAAAGCAGCATGCATTGGCTTAAGGGTTGCTCATGTAATATATTAGCTTGAGACAAAAGGTGGCACTGTGTGCTCATTTGCATGTCATTTCCCAGAATCCTTTGCTGCAGTGGAAGTGCTGTGTGCTGCGCGATAATGGTGAAAGACAGGGTTGCAGACATGTCTAAGACATGTAAATGAACATACAGTAATATTTCCATTAGCTATATATATATATATATATATATATATATATATATATATATTTTTTTATTATTATTATTATTATTTTTTACATACCCCCAAAAATCCAGGCCTAATAGCCTATTTGTAATCCAGACACAACCAAGGGTCTTCTACGGTGGACCCTCAACTTGACCCATAGTCCTGGATACTTTTGGTTGAAAGTTCTTCTGTAGTATTTATTTATTTCCTTCACTCAGACGTCACCAGATGTGGCCTCTGTATTAATTTTCAGTCTTCTACGAGGGACTTCACACTTTATACTGGCTAGGGCTATCGCAGAAGAATCTTCAAGAAACAGAGGTTCAAGGGCTTCAGGTCAAGTTGAGAATCTATCGTTGCTGGCCCAAGGCTGTGGCCTAATTACAAATAAGCCATCGGGCCTTTGGATTATAATAGGCCATGGAGCTTGATTTTGCATTTTTGTATTTTTTTGTCTTCACATTGAGAGGGTTTATGCTTAGAGGGCTTTTTTCAATTAATTTTTAGATATTGTATTAATAATGTTAATGTGTTTTTTGTATTATTTTTATATTTTAGTACTTAAAGTGTCTAAAAGCCCTATTAGCTACATTTGGCCATAACTCAACAGGGCGGAGTTATGTTTGTTGGGGTGTGGGGGGGAAAGGGTGTTAAGGGTTGAGTGACCAGGAGAGTGTGATTAGGCTTTTTGGGGGGTGATGGTGGGGGTTAATCCTCTGTTTACTAACCTTAGCGGTTAGTAAGGCATTGCATGGCAATAGGTGAAATTATATCGTTTGGATGATTTAAAAATGACTGATGTAGCAGTCCACAGAGCTGCAGGAAAATAAGCACATTGCTGTGGCAGCTCAATATCAGCTTACCAGCTACCTGCAGTTCTTTCCCAATGGCACAGGGAAATACTATTATGTCTGCCCCCCCCCCCCCCCCATATTCGACAGCCATGAGTTTGTTTGTTTTTCATGTCTCAAATAAACCAAGATATCCAAACATTGTGAAAAATTAATGATTTGTTTCATGCATTGACACTGCAGTTTCTAACAATACAATCTGAATTATGTTCTACAGTATTACATAAATATCTAAATTATTTAGATAAAGAACCAGATGGCAGCAAGAACTTTATGGCTCTTTACAATTGTGCATACAGATGTAGACATGGTTTATCAAAAAGGACAGCAGTTGAAAGAATAACTGTTATCCCAAAAAGAAGCACATTTGAGTGGTGCACTCTCAGGCGGTTAAAACTTAACTTTTATGTCTGCAAATATAATATAAATATATACACTAATAAATTTAACATGAATGTGTGTTTAAAAATAAGCAAATAAAATGACAGGGTGTGAAGTATAATTATTTCTGCTATGGTAGTGTTATTGTGTGTTAAGGTGAGATCGTATAATATTGGAGGGTGATCCAATGGTAGTGTGCTGTAGTGCAAGATGTATATACAAAATGGAGATAAAGAGTCTATATGCTAGATATGAAAGTCACGTGGAGTGTGACGTAGCTCTAACATCACTGCCAATTGTTACTCCTCAACATTAATTTACACTAATCTCCATGTGTTTTGGGGTTTGTGAAAGATGACAATTATTGTCGAATTGATGTCAATACTGGGGTGTCTGGTGTTGAGGTGCAGTGGAGATAGAAATCTATATGCTAGATATGAAAGTCATGTGGAGCATGACGCAGCTCTAACATCACTGCCAATTATTACTCTTCAGCCAATTATTTTAAGCTAATCTCCACAATGTCATAGCCTGCATATTAATGTTGGTAATAATATGTATAAATATTACAGGTTTGTCTATTGGTGAATATATTCCACCAAGCCATAGATTACACTGCACATCCATCACCAAAAGACAAACCACAGCAGAAATAATTATACTTCACACCCTGTCATTTTATTTGTTTATTTTTAAACAAACATTCATGTTAAATTTATTAGTGTACATATATATTATATTTGCAGAAATAAAAGTTAAGTTTTAACCGCCTGAGAGTGAACCACTCAAATGTGCTTCTTTTTGGGATAACAGTTATTCTTTCAACTGCTGTCCTTTTTGATAAACCATTATTATCTCAGCACATAGGTAGCACCAGTTGCCAATCTTGGCAACATAGGCAACCTAAAATATCCAATATTGATTCATTTGGTGAGCATTGTGACATCTTCTTTGTCAGCCCCAATGCACATTGAATATTACAAGATATATGATTAATTTCAATATATTTTTTCTTCTCATAGGTATGGGTCATTTAGTTAAATCTTTTGACCAAAACATATAAAGCCTGGAACAACATCAAGGTACCATTCATCAGGTACCTGCACCACCAATTTTATGTACAGATGTAGTCAACGTTATTGCACTCGCTGGCATGGCTAATTCAAATCAATGGTCTCCCTGGCGTGGCGTGTTTGCTGCGGGACATACACAATAACACTGGCAACATCTTTATGCCATGGAACTTCTATTACAGAGTAGTCATGCTCATACTGTACGTCTATCATTTTGTTTATCACATATATTATTCCCTGTAACTTTTTAGAATTATTTACCTCTCATCCTAGAGAAATAATTCCCTGCCTATTCTCTTTTTTACTAATATTTCTCTTCTATTATCAGCAAGTTTATGGACATATATTAAATCACATATACTGTACACTATTACCATTAGGTTATAGACTAAAGAAAGCTGCATAAACATCTCATGTTTTCTTGAATGAACAACTTTCTTAACTCCCATGGCCTCCTGGACCCTTTTCAATCTGGCTTTCATATGGCTCAAACAGTTTAGTGTCTTTATGAAAGTAACCAATGATATCCATGAAGCAAAATGCCAAGGTAATGTTTCCCTGTGTTTTCCCATTTGATCTCTCTGCTGCTTTCTATACTTTTGATCACTCTTCTTTATATTCTATTCTTTCACCATATTCGTAACCAAGCTCTAGCCAAGATCTCATCATACCTCTAATTTTTTTGTCTTTGCCGACAACATTTCTTCATCTGCCTATTCAAGTTCCGTTCTTTTTCTCTCTACGCACTATCACTTCATCAACTCCTTTGGCTTTAAGTGTTATCTCAGATAAATCTATCCAACCCCAACCACACACCTGCAATCCAATTCAAAGTTTGTCATTGCTGGCTACTCTATATCCTTGTGGATGGTGTTCTGCCACTTCAAACTTAATCTATCTAAAACTAAAACTATCTAAAACTGAGCTCCTCATTTCCTCATAACCCTGGTCTAATATCCACCAACATCATTTCTCCTGTCGCCAAAGCACGTTGCCTAGGCTGTTTTCCCCATTGATCATGTTAGTGCTCTGACCTGTGAATTTATCTGAATGCAGGAATGTAGGAACATAATTCCATAAATATCATACTTCAATTACATTCCTGAAAATGCAAACACTCTCCTCTTTCAAGCAATCACTACTTCTATGTTATATTAAAACCTGTTAGTCAATAACTAATTCTGTATGCAGGCAAATTCAATAACTCCTATACATCAAATGTTAATTAAAAACTTTGCTACAATAGACAGCTTAAAAATCAAAATATCTATAACATGTATTAAGTGATACCATTGCATGTAACCTTTTAATAAAACACGGTTTCCAAGAATACTTTTTTATGTAAAATAACTGCTTGTGAGAGAATCATAAAATACAAAAGCTATTATTAGCTATTACACATTATCCATTTTTATTTACATACCTCAGCAACTTTTACAGCATCTTGGATTCGGCTATCACTTTCAGTGCATTTCTGTTTGTACAATGCTTTCCATATTGCATTTCTGAGACCATCGCGACTCACATCTGAACGTAGTGCATGGCAGACTTTAACCAGATTATAGACAGCACCATAACGAATAACCCACAATACTTGGTCACCTATGAAGGACATTTGAAATTCATCATTAAAGTTCAAGATAAAATAATTATTTACACATAACACCTACACAACATTCCTCTTCAGATAAATGCATACATTCGGGAAGCCGTTTGATGCAAGAATGAATTAAGTAAAGAGCTGGTTGTTTACCCAAATGCATGGTGAAGACAACATTAGGTGAAATAACCCTATAAAGGAATTTTCAGAGAACAATCCAATTGTCGTAATGTTTCGGATAGCAAAATAATCTTCAACACTGTCTACCATCCTCACGGAGTCGCTAGATATCTGCTAGATAGTAGTACAATACTGAGACTGTATAGTACTGCATGAAAGTACTGCTGTTAGTTTATCTAAATAGTAAAAACCACTTTTATTTTCTAAATTTATATAGTATTTTGTACATACTGTATTCTGTACAGTATAACAATAACACATTTTTATATATTTAAATGCCTTTAGAACTTTAGGTATAGTACTACTGTAAGTGTCTAGACAGTAAAATCATGAACACACCAAAAAGTATATTTAAAGAATTAACATTTTTATTTGTACAGGATAATAAAGGAAAACATAATAATTCAAAAATACGTCGTCTCTTCTTCCGAATGTAAAATGTTTATTCCGCGCATGCGTGTATGTCAAATTGGAACCTTGTTGAAACGCATATTCGTGTCATCACATTTCTGCGCATGCATGTATGGCAATTGGAACCTTGTTGAAACGCATATGTATGTCATCACATTTCTGCGCATGCATGTATGGCAAATTGGAACATTGTTGAAACGCATATGCGTGCCATCACATTTCTGCGCATGTGTTTCATTAGTTTCCTAATTAAATTACTGTACAGTAAGATACAGTGCATTTCCTCATGGAGGAGCTAGATATCTGCTAGATAGTAGTACAATACTGAGAGTGTATAGTACTGCATGAAAGTACTGCTGTTAGTTTATCTAAATAGTAAAAACCACTTTTATTTTCTAAATTTATATAGTATTTTGTACATACTGTATTCTGTACAGTATAACAATAACACATTTTTATATATTTAAATGCCTTTAGAACTTTAGGTATAGTACTACTGTAAGTGTCTAGACAGTAAAATCATGAACACACCAAAAAGTATATTTAAAGAATGACATTTTTTATTTGTGCAGGATAATAAAGGAAAATATAATAATACAAAAATACAACGTCGCCTCTTCTTCAAAATTTACAATCTTGTCTTTCGCTTCTTCACAATGGCTGGTGCTTCTTTGACTTGGGTCTGTAAAGAAAGAGACAATTTTCAATATTATCAATCGCACCGTACATTATGCTTAAAATATACCTACTGTACATCTTCTATCAAGTTTTCAGCATGATCTATTCCAAGAGTCACTGATTAATTGTAATTGGCTACTCATACAGGACTTATTCAACCAGTGTGTATTAGTGCTGCTACAGTATACTAAGTGTCAGACTTTCAAGTTAGTATTGCCACAACAATGTTACATTATATTGGGAAAATTGTTTCCTTGGATTATCAGCTAAAAGGAGCTCTAATCAAATTGTACCCAACAAAATGATGCATGCTAAAAAAAAATTTGGAGGTTGTGGGTGAAGGGACTGGGCATGCATGGAGCACTGTGTCTTACCTGGCAGTATTGCTGGGAGCATTTTCTGCACCAAGGGGGTGGGGAATTCCTACATGTTCTCCTGGGATCTCTGTGCGGTCACCGTTCCAGCTTCCAGTCATCAGCTAGCCCCACAACATGCAGAGGCTCCCTCAGGCTTGTGCACAGCTTGGTTTCCTCTTCTTGGTCTTGGTCTGCACATGTGTTGGTATCTGCTGATTTCTTAGTGCTGGCTGGGAAAAGCACTGTCTCCCAGAGCTATGGTGGCTCATAGTGTCCAAAAAACATCAAACGCGTTTCACCTGTTGGCTTCCTCAGTAATGTAATTTGGTAGGAGTAATACAGCATATTTATAGCAGTTTTCAGTCTCATTTTAGCTCCTCCCAGCTGTCAGTTTAATCTCTTATTCAGCTGTTTCTACTGTACATGATGCCAAAGATTTTGCTTCTATCACAATGCTGAATATAACTCTTGTAATTACTGCTACCATTAATATTACAGCCAATAAGCAGAGTTACATACATGCAGTGACTTTAAAAAAAAGGGATAGGGTTCAATTCAATTATTAAGGGATGTGTCAAACCATAATATACAAATATTAAAATGGATATTAACCTATTGGAATAAAATCTTATTAGACCACAAATATACAACCTATACACTACTAATATAAAATGGGCTAGTGTCCAACAATATAGGCATACAATATTTGATCATCGGTTCTAAAAGAGGTTTCAATATAAATAATCTTGTAAAATGGAACATGGTCCAAGATATAAAATGCTTAGAATTTAGTAGGATATAGACTCAGAAAAGAGAGTGGGGATAGAGTCAGAGAAAGGCTGCAATCTCCATGTCTATGTTTAGTCTTAATGGAGCTAGCGTTTGAAAAGTAAATATCCAAAAGGATTCCCTTTTTGAAAAATTTTGAATGAAGTCTCCTCCCCTCCTTGCGCGATCCCCCAAAATCTCAAGCACCCTGGATCCTGATTATGTTTTAGTTTAAAATTTTGGGACACACTGTGGGTTTCCAGTCCATTTGTTATGTTCCTTATATGATCACATATTCTTGTTTTTAATTTACTGATTGTTCTACCCACATATTGTAAATTACAGCTGCATTCAAGTGCATATATAATACCCTTACTATTACACGTAATGTTTGATTTAATAGTATAGTTTAGAGAGGATATGTTGCCTTTAAATTCCTTTATCTTTGTCTCTTGGCTCCTGTTATTCCTGCAAGCTTTGTAATTAAGACATTTAATAAATCCTTTTGAGGTTTGATTTAACTTTCTTGGTGGTTAAATAACTTGGCACCAATTTCTGCTTAAGATTTGGTGCCCTTGAAAAAATGACATCTGTTTTTTTGCCAATGATTTCTTTCAACCACTGGTCTTTCTGCAGCACATGCCAGTGTTTATTAAGAATTCCTCTGATTTTATTAGACTGTGTACTACATGTGGTTAGAAACGGGATATTCCTATTTTCTGTTATATTTTCCAGTGTGGCATCTTTGTATTTCAACATATTGGATCTATCAAGATCATTTACTCTTTGTATGGCATTATTTATTGTTTTGGTGACAGGATACTGGGGAGCGCAGGTATATATAAGAGAACAAACACAAGCATATAGTGCAGATATGTCTGTTCAAGTGGTGTGGTTATCTTAGAACAAGATGTCCCTATGAGATTTCTACTTACAGATTTCTCACAGGACTTGTGTGTATAAAGGTATCTTTGTAAGATCTATATAGGATATCCAAATCTTCCAATTTGGCAAATATAAACATGCAGCTTGGGATAGTATCCCCGCCACAAATAGTATCTGCTCCCGCAGGTGAGTGAATCAACACCGCTGATGTTTTGTCTGATATTTTTTCGCAACAAATTTCTTACTCATAGGTTCGATCTGTAACTCGTAATCTTCCTTTTTTGTGCAATTGCGCTTTAGGCGCCTGAATTCGCCATACGGCACGTTGTCCAGCCAGCTTTTCTTATGACAGTTGGTTGCACTTATGTAATTGTTACAATTGACTGTTTAAAAATATGTTTTAGTCTGTATTTTGTTTCTTTCGATGAAGATCTGTAGATCGAGAAACTCTACACTGGTTGGACTAATATTGTGTATAAATTTAAGATTAAGGGCCTCATTCAGAGAAGGTTGATAAAAATTATCGCCAGGGCATTTAAAATTCTGTTTTTTTGGGGGTTGCTATCACAGTATTCAGAAAGCCTCGATTACCTGTGATAGCAAAATTCCCAAAACGGGCGAGTTGCTGCCAGCGAGCATCGAGCCTCTGAAAAGGCCTAAACCGGCGATTCATTTTTGCTGCAGAGAGAGCGGCTCTGAGAGAGCCGCCTCTCACAGCGGAAATGTCGCCCGAAAATAATTTATTTTAATATCAATTTCTTTGATAGTGCAGGGGGTCTCCGGAGCTGAACCGCGTTGGTTTCAGGTCCAGGGACCCCCTGCTTCCCGAGATACAGGCACCTTTATGGGGTGCCGATATCTCCTATGCAAGGAAATGTCCCGGTCACGTTCCACACTCTGATTGGCTGAAATACCATGTGGCGCCGGCCATTTTGGATTTAGTGACGTCATCTTAAAGGCAAATGAAGCACTGCCATTCTGATTGGCTGGCATCATTCCCTTTATGTGACGTCATTAAAAAAAAATAATTAAAGTCGGAAAATGGTTTTAACAGCCAATCAGGTGGCTGTTAACCATTTTGAGGCTAAATGTGACGTCACAAGCCCTATTTAAGGCCGTGACGCCTCATTTGAGCCCAATAAGACTACGAGACAACCATGTGGCTTTTTGGATTGACAGATGAAGATAGAAGATAAAGACGATCAAGAAATGGTGACAGATGAAGATAGAAGAAGGTGATTAAAGAAAGAAAAAAGAAGATTTGGATACCTGATCCGGATCTTCATGGCGGATGGCATTGGATGCTGTTGGAGGCCTTCAAGGTACGTGAGCTTCCTGTTTCCCCGGGAGTCGGAGGGCCACCGCTTCTAATGGTAAGTAATATATTGAATGTTTGTAAATGTCTCTTTTTACAGGTTTTTTCATTGGATGTGTTTTTTGATTTTTTTGGGGGAGGCACATTGACTGATAATATATTAATCTGTACCACTTTAGGGTACAGATTAATACATTATTATTATAATATTTGGGGGGCATTTCTGGCTTGGTATTGCTGTTGGTTTTTTTAATGTCAGTTTCTTATGTGGATGTAATTGTTTGTATTTTTCCTGCTTAATGTAATAAAATGTTTGCGATTGGTGTTCATTTTCAGTTAATGTTGTATTATGTTAGCTAATGCGTTTTATGGTTATTTCAGATATTGTTTGAATTTATTTCTTTGTATTTTAATGTTTATTAATTAATTAATGTTGTAGTAATTAATTGGTTTGATTGGTTAGTGTTACTATTAATTTTGAGTTGGTTTAGTAATTACAGGTAAACCCCGTTATAGCGCGGTCCTCGGGGTCCACCCCGAGACCACCGCGTTAGTAACGGGGTCGCGCTAATTTAAAAAAAAAATGGCCGCCGCGCACCTGATCGGGAGGGAGTGAGGAGGGAAGGAAGGAAGAGGTCTGCACAACATGCGGGCCGCATGCGGCCGGTCTGGCCTCTCTGTGCGGCCCGCGATGACTCTGGCCGGGCACCAGTTAATTAAATAAATAAATTTAAAAAAAGTTTTAAAAAATGGCGGCGATTCATCCTTCCTCCCTCCCAGCCCCCTCCCTCCCAGCCTTGTGTGTGACACAAAATGCTGCCCCTGCTGCGTGTTTTTGTGTCTATGTGACACACAATGCTGCCTCTCCTCCTGCGGCCGGAAAGTCCGGGACAGGAGTGTGTTTCCGGGGGACAGATGTGAACGGTGCACAGGGACACACTGGTGAGACAGGAAGGACGAATGAGAGGGCAAAGGTGAGAGAGGGGTAAAACTGTGTGTGTGAGAGAGAGGGGGGTAAATAAATGTGCGTGTGTGTGTGTGTGTGTGTGTGTGTGTGTGTGTGTGTGTGTGTGTGTGTGTGTGTGTGTGTGTGTGTGTGTGTGTGTGTGTGTGTGTGTGTGTGTGGTGTTAAAATGGCGGCTGAAGGACAAAAGATGTTAAATCCAGCAACGAAAGGGTTAACCAGCAATAGGCCAGGCAGTAAGCTGCAGGTACCCTTGGGCAGGAGAAGGGTTTAAAGGGATGCCTCAGGCAGGGCTGTACATGACAAGTGAGATAATTATATATATAGTGACACTATTATCAGTGTTCGACAAACCTATACATTTGTACGCCCCGGGCGAGTGGATTTAACATCGTGGTGAGCTCCTATTGGCGCAAGCAGCACACGTGTGGTACTAGGTGGCGAGTAGATTTTTTTGTTCGGCGAGTAGATTTTTTGGTGATTTGTCGACCACTGCCTATTATATTCATGCTGCCTTCCCATGGCGAGGGGGGGGTGGGCTGCTGACATGTGAGGGGGGGGGTGGGCTGCTGACATGTGAGGGGGGGGTGGGCTGCTGACATGTGAGGGGGGGTGGGCTGCTGACATCTGAGTGCTGTGAGAGCTGTGTGCACTGAGAGTGTGTACAGTGTGTGCAGTGAGAGTGTGTGCAGTGTGTGTAGTGTGCAGTGTGAGCAGTGTGTGCAGTGTGCAGTGTGTGCAGTGAGCAGTGTGTGCAGTGTGCAGTGTGTGCAGTGAGCAGTGTGTGCAGTGAGAGTGTGTGTTGTGTGCAGTGTGCAGTGTGTGCAGTGAGAGTGTGTGCTGACATGGGGCTGCTGACATGTGAGGGGGGGTGGGCTGCTGACATGTGAGGGGGGAGTGGGCTGCTGACATCTAAGTGCTGTGAGAGCTGTGTGCTGTGAGCTGTGTGTAGTGAGAGTGTGTGCAGTGTGCAGTGTGTGCAGTGAGAGTATGTGCTGTGTGCAGTGTGAGCAGTGAGAGTGTGTGCTGTGTGCAGTGTGCAGTGTGAGCAGTGTGTGCAGTGAGCAGTGTGTGCAGTGTGCAGTGTGTGCAGTGAGCAGTGTGTGCAGTGAGAGTGTGTGCTGTGTGCAGTGTGCAGTGTGTGCAGTGAGAGTGTGTAGTGTGAGCAGTGTGAGCAGTGAGAGTGTGTGCTGTGTGCAGTGTGTGCAGTGAGAGTGTGTGCTGTGTGCAGTGTGAGCAGTGAGAGTGTGTGCTGTGTGCAGTGTGCAGTGTGCAGTATGAGAAGTGTGAGCAGTGTGAGCAGTGAGCAGTGTGTGCAGTGTGTGCAGTGTGTGCAGTGTGAGCAGTGAGCCGTGTGTGTGCAGTGTGTGCAGTGTGTGCAGTGAGAGTGTGTGCAGTGTGCAAAAAAAAAAATATTTAATTTTTTTTTTAAACGAGAGCCACGGGAAAACTGCGTTATAACCGAATCGCGTTATAACGGGTCGCGTTATAACGGGGTTTACCTGTATGTGGTTGGATTGGTTACTTTATAAAATAATTCGGAGTTGTTTTAGGAATTAATTGTTTTGATTGGTTAATGGTTTAATTAATTCATTGTTGATGTTGTTAATGCTTGTATTCATTGGATTAGCTGGCTACTGTTTTTATTTAGTGAAGTGTGGTTTTTTGGAGTTTATCCAAAGGAAGGAGAGATGGAGCACAGCTGGTAACAAAATGAACTACTAAGGAGAGTGGGACCCAGATAAAAATGTTAGTTTATTGGATCAGTGCAAAAATACAAAAAACGGAGCCCTCAGGCCCCCACCAACGCGTTTCGAGCCGGTGGCTCTTTCTCAAGGTGGAGTTTAGTTATGTTTTATTATTGTGTGTCTTGTGTATTAATGTATTGTAATTAGGGTGCCCATTAAGTGCTATAGAGGCTTATCATGCCCATATTATTATTATATGGGTATGATGTACCACTATACTACTCAATGGGTACAGGGTGGGTATAGTCAGTCCGGGGTGGGTGCTTAGGCCTCACGGATGGGTGAAGGGGGTATTAGCCCTAAGGATGGGTGTCTAGACCTTGCGGGTGGGTAGCGTTTGGGTTAACCCCTTTATTACCTTAGCGGTATTAACCGCTAAGGTAATGAAGGGGTTAAGTCCCCCCGCAACTCCCCCGCAAGGCCTAAACAGCCACTAAGGGCCAAATTCCCCCTTCACCCACCCTCGCTAGCCACAGTAAGCCTGGCATGGGTGTTTAATCCCTTCATTGCCTTAGCGGTTAGCCGCCAAGGTAATGAAGTTGCTGTAAATGCATTTTTCCTGCATCGGATGCATGCCGGGGGGCTCCAGTGCTGGTATTAATGGCTATCATAACAGAAACACTCATGAAAGGGTAGAGCCCCTTCAAATTTCCTTGTAAATAAACTTACTCAGTTCTTTCATTGGTCTGTTCCAGTTGGCGTGCTCAGGCTTGTGAGCAATAAAGTAGCAGGATATCCTCTCCTCTACTTTGACAAAGTCCCTGTGCGGACGAAACGCATCAGAGCGCTGAGTGGGGACTCCTTCTCCCCTTTTTTATCCATGTTTGCCGGGAACCATTAAAGGCTTTTATATTTTTTGCACAGTCCAGCCTTCTTGACATTTTTTGTCCAAGCAGTGCCCGCTGATTACTTTCCTATGGAGAGGATATCCTGCTATTAATGGCTATCAGCTCCGGAGACCCCCGGCATCAATCCAAGGCAGGAAAAGGGCCTGATTTTTTCTAAGTCCCGACACATCGCAGCTCCTTGAAGCCTCTCCCCACCAATTTACCTAAATTTTTAGGTGAATTGGATTTGGGGAGAAGATCGCCTTTTAGGGCTGCAATAGGCTGCGACAGCCGACTCGCGGGTACTAGAATCGCGCGAGTTTATGATCCTTCCGAAAATGGGCGATAAGCGGCTGATCGCCGCTCAATTGGAGAGTTTCTTTTGATCAAAAAATTTTGCATCGATAGAGCCCGTTATCGAGCACTTATCAAGGCTTACTGAGTACGAGTAGCCAGTTTGGTCGATAAGTGCTCGATAAGGGCCTTATCGATGCTTTCTGAATGAGGCCCTAAGATTGTTAATATTCAGTCCGTCAAAGAATGCCATTAGTGTGTCTTGATCGCCTTTAAGATGATTATGATATCGTCTATGTAGCGACGGTACAGTACGAGGCTCGAGCCATAGCTATTGTTGGACCAGATGATCTGGTCCTCCCACGAACCTAGACATAGGTTGGCATAGAGTGCACCTTTTATCTTTATATTTTATTGTGATTAAACCGTTATTATGCCATATTCTTCTCCTCTCTATTTTCAAGTCACCACTAAAAGTAACATGGAGGAGTACATCTAGTGCGAACTAAGCACAGGCAAGTGTTAAGTTCTCTAGCCTCATGTTTTTTTTTGTCATTTAAAGTGATCTTGTTTCTCTCCTACATATACGCTGGAGATGAAGAAATAGAACAATGCGCTGGAGGACTCTGTTTTTTTCTACACGTCTTATTTGTCGAGGCGTTTGAATAACCTCCTTGGACTTTAGCTGAAGGACTATAAGTATTGATTTAATATATATTTTTTATTTTATTTCATCTAGCCTTGCATTATGTGATTGGTCTGGCGCCGCTTTTCTATTTTTCTTAGTACTTGGATAAGTCATGAATCACACAGGGGATAGCTCGGCAGGCAGGTTTATAGGTTTCACAGACATATCTCTAACATGCACGCCCAATCCCCTCCGTGGGAACATTTAAACCACCAATTCCCGATTTGCCCGGAGTTTGCAGAACGGGCAAAAAGAGCTTTCCGGTTTGCAAAGCGCATGTGGCAGCCTGACAACTATGCGGTTTACCATACCGGGGGACCACCCTTAACTTGGCGACCCCCAGTCTAGGGTTTGGTCCCAAGGTGTCAATGGCACATGCTGAGAACCGGGATCTGGCACTCAGCAACTTCCCGGCCATTTTCACACTTGGAATCTCTGAGGCTTTTCAACCCTGTACTTCACTAGACTCAGAGTCTTCCACTCAGCAGGGGCTCTTTGAAGCGCAGGGAGGAAAATACCCTCAGCTCATTCACCCTTAGCATATTTACATACTAAAGGATTTTTTCCGGGTTTACAGAAAAAGTTTTTCCCCGACTGTACATTTAAAACTAACAGTATATGACAGTTTATTAAAACAATGTGTTCTGCTTATGTTACGGGAATAAACTTTATATGTGGGTGCATGGTTTCTTTATCTGGGCTGCACTCCAAAAATCAGAGTGCTAGCCCACTTGGATCTCGAGTAAGCGTACTTAATTGAAAGGTGTCTATTGTGGTTTCCGTGGTTAACCTAGTTCCTACATCAATAGACTTTCTCCCTTTCAACTCAGGACGCTAACAAGATGAGAGATACATTTTGACAGTATCCACTTTAGTTTAACTGCAAAACACTTATTCAATTGACCTTGCAGTTGCGAGGTCTAGAGCCTGGAAATGGATATCTAAACTTCCAAGTGGTCCTCCCATACACAGCCATGCGTCTTCAATCAGCGCTTGGTTCGGCGCTCACAACGTCATCTTGTGTCTGAAAACCAATATTACAGTTTGTATATATCCCTATTACTCCAGCCAGGGAAAAGGCTGCAAAATGGGGAGAATAAAGGGGGTCCAGGGGAAAACACATCAAGGTAATGCACAGACATTAAACCCCTTCACTCCCCATGTGATTTAGGGTTAATCAGCCGGGTATAATGCCTGTATTAATGGCTTGATTAACCCTCTCATCGCCACAGTGGACAAAGGGTCAGAGAGTGCGGATGTTTGGGAATCGATGGCTGTGGGTGATGGTAGTGAAAAGTCTGGGACGTCGGATTCGGCTTAGGTGGGTGCAGGGGCACTTCTGGGGACCGTTCAAACAAGCTGATCCCCGTTGATTTTGGCCATTTTCTAATTCACATACAAAGGGCCAGGGTTCTTTGCTTTGGGAGCCTTCAGAACCTTTTCTTTAGGCACCTTTGACTTTGACTTGGAAAGAGCTTCCGACTTTCGCTTTCTCGTGGTCGGCACAGCAGAAGAAAGCAGGTTCCTGTGTCCATAGAATCGGGATTGATCCATGGAAGCAGATGGAAGAATGCACAATACAGCATCTGTACAAAAGCTCATTCAGATAGAGATCAGCGTGTGGGAGGAACTTTGCTCCTAGACTCAAGTGATGACCAATCTAGTTCCAAGTTTGCTAAGATGGGTTTGGGGTGCTGAGACGTATACTATGTCTCCATAGTCGATAATTGGCATTAGCATCTGCTGTGCGATACGCTTTCTGACCAGCAGACATAGGGAGGATTTGTTCCTGTAAAGTACACTTAGTTTGGCATAGTTGGATAACGGCCACTGCATCTGTAGATCCAGGGATCTCCGAAAGGAAAAACTTGAAGCAAAGGGAAAAGTGCTTGGTTGTAGATTTCCAAAGCTTCTGGGGTTAAGTGATTACAGCTCCATAGGTGACGCTTGCAAAGAGCCCCCCGTGCCCATCAGGAGGAGGGCATGACGGAGGGGGGTTGAGGTCTGAGGCAGCACTGAGGAGTTAAAAGTTATCTGAGAAGATTAGGTAAGCATTAGGGAGCTGGAAACAAGGGGAGGGCATAAAGGTAAGGGGATTAGAAGTTCTCACCCTCTTCACCTGCTATTCCTCTGAGGATGAAGATGCTGCCAAAGAGACCATAGCGTGCGGCATCACCTCCTGCTTCTGGTGCTGGTCCAAGTTGCTATGAGCTTCCCCCGATGTAACAGAGGCAGTTTCTGGCTGCCATACAAGAAAAAATCTGCACGCTGGGGTCTGACTGGCTCTGTGCAGTTATTGATGATCCAGCTGCATCTGGGCACTCTGCTGCTTCAGCTTCTAGAGGAGACAGGAGTGAAGTTCTGATGAGGGAGGTGTTGGTTCCCGGATAAGATGCTGTGAAGAAGGCCAACAACCCAGTGAGCGCCAACACGATGGAGGAGTGGCTCACCAGGAAGATGAAGGACATTATGACTCGGTTTTCTGAAAGGGGTTCTGGATCCTATTTACGGAATCATTCAGGTCAAAGAGTCAAGAATTTAAAATCGGCATCAGAACATTGTGAGGTAGTTTGCAGCAAATTAGAGAAAGAAGTGGGTTTGGGGTGGATGGCCGGGCCATTTCATGACTCCATTTGCCAACCTGAGGGTGTCACTATTGGGTATTGTTCCCAAGAAGGACCCCATGTGCCTTCGATCTTATACACCATCTGTCATATCCAGAAGTGGCGGCTGTTAATTCCGATATCGACAAGGATATATGCAGGGTGATATACGCTTTGCTTGATAGGGCAATGGAGCTGGTGAGAAGGAGTGGTCCTGGTCCGTTGCTGGCCAAGACGGACATTGAGTCGGCTTTTCGGTTGCTGTCAGTCCATCCTGTTTTCACCTATTGGGTGCGAGTTTGTGGGGGATTTTTTTTTATCGATTACTGCCAATGGGTTGTTAAATATTGTGGATTTAATTTGAACTACTGGCAGGCCTCGGTTATCTGCCGGAATCCGTACTGCAAACAACTATCGGAAAATTTGTTCTGATGTCAGATAATGTGTTCAGCCGAATGCATTATCTGATGTTGGATAATCCGTTTGACAAATAATGGATCGTTGGTAGCGAGGACCACCTGTTTCAGTTCCAATTTGGACTGGGTTCCTCGGCAGGTGGCGACAAACCAAGGGGTGCTGCACTACCTTGATTTTTTATTTGTTGGCCCTGCAGGGTCTGGGATGTGCAGCATTTGTTAAGAAGATTGCAGGAGCTGACGACCAATTTTGAGATACCACTAGCAAAAGGAAAGTTATAGCGTCATTCGACAAAGCTTGCTTTCCTAGAAATTTAGATCAACATGGTTGAAATAGTATGTAGATTGCCTGGGAACAAGCTAGTGGAGTTACAAGGGAAGATTGAGTGAGCAATGACGGCAAAAAAGATAACACTGAAGAAGCTGTAGTCACTTCTGGCGTTTGATTGTAGTGCCCTGCCAACGACGGCCTTAACTTCAGCAGGGATTAAGAAGCCATATCATTTCATCAAGGTGAGAAACCATTATGGGATGGTTTGGTTATGTGGCAGGTTGATCTTAAATAATTTAATGGGTGGACTTTATGGCTGGAACTAGAGGTGTCAAACAGCGATCTAGAAATTTTTGAAGTGAAACTTCTTTAGTGGCACCTAGTCAATTTTGATGGGACAAAACTGGAGACATAGAGACAAAAATGTGAAACGGAAATGACGTCACGTAATGGCCGCCGCTCCCCCCACACGCCCGCTGTCACATGCTGCGGCGGCAATAGCCGCTGGCACCGCTCCTAACGGCCGCCGCTCCCCCCACACAGCCGCTGACATATGCGGCGGCAGCAACGGCCGCCGGCACCGCTCCTAACGGCCGCCATTCCCCCCACATGCCCGCACAGACAAGGGATATGGATGCACATGCGCAGATGTGACCGCCGGGTCCCTCATGCTCTAATGCGTCCATCGATAACAGCCAGGAAGCTATCTGTGCGAGCATGCGCACAATCGGCCGTTGCTGTGAGGCAGCGCATGCGCAGAATCGTCCGCCGCATCCACTACATACGCCAGGCCTGCACAACACGCGGGCCACGGCACTCACTGTGTGGCCCGCGGAGGCTTTTCCCCTCCTCCTCCTCCCTCCAGAGTCCGCTCCCCCTCCCCCGAGTCCGCTCTCCCTCCCCGAGTCCACTCTCCCTCTCCGCCGCTAGCCGAGCCCGCTCTCCCCCTCAGCCCGCTCTCAAGACAGCACGCTCTAGCAGTGCAGCAATTCCGGTTCCTGCTGCGTGCGAGTGCGCGCAGTCCTGCCTGCTCTGCCGCCATGATCTGAGGTGCTGGGGGGTGAGGGGAGGTGCAGGGGTTGATGTGAGGTGAGGAGGTGCAGGGGGGTGATGTGAGGTGCAGGGGGATATGTGGGGTGCAGAGGGATATGTGAGGTGCAGGGGGATATGTGAGGTACAGGGGGATATGTGAGGTGCAGGGGGATATGTGAGGTGCAGGGGAATATGCATGAGGGGTGATGGGCAGGAGGGGTGATGTGCAGGAGGGGTGATGTGCAGGAGGGATGATGTGCAGGAGTCACGCATGGGCAGGAGCAGCACCAGAGGAGAAGAGGACACGGAGCGCTGACCACCCACCCACACCCCATGTGTCACACACAGTCACAAGTCACACAGTCACACAGCCACACTGTCACACACACACACTGTCACACACACACACTATTACACACACAGTCACACACACTATTACACACACAGTCACACACACTATTACACACACAGTCACACACACTATTACACACACAGTCACACACACTATTACACACACACACACACACACACACACACACACACACACACACACACACACACACACACACACACACACACACACACACACACACACACACACACACACTGTCACAACAGTCACATTCATACACACTATCACACACACACACACACACACGAGGAATTCACAGTTATACGCAGAAATAAAATTACGCTCAAAATAATCTCAAAAATAAAAATGGCTAAGACTAACACAGAAAGAGTGCGTGAGTATCGTGCTCTAAAGAGTATAGAGCTACGAAAACACACAAAAAAGTTTCACTTACTATGCGCGTGCTCAGCACACACAGCTTTTTTTATGGGTGCATCTGGATCTTGGGGTTTTAGGGCATTTTCTCACGGTCATTGGTGTGTGGAGAACTGTTCAGAACCTGGGTGGAGGAAAGTTTGGTCCATGGCCTGCTTTTTTAAATTCTTTCTGGTGGTGGTAGCCGTGGAGCGTGCTGCTGTGCAATAAAAGGTTGCTATAATATGGGAGTGGTAGAGGTGCTGAATGTTAAGAGGCAGCACTCCCCCTGTAGTGCAGTTGCTGAGATTAGTACAGCATTCCTCTGCCTAAACGGGAACGTTTATTTAAGAGCAAAGCCTGTTCCGGGGAATGAGAATAACATAGCTGATGCACTTTTGTTCTAAGGTGGGGTTGTTCCCAGGAGCTAGCACCAGAAGTGGATGCATCATGCGAGGGGGCTTGGAGGGAGTGGGGTAAATTTCTTGAAGCCTTTGGAGCCTCAGCGGCACATGAGGAGCTGGTTGAGGGCTTAGGGCATATTTGTGGGAGCTGTCAGAGCAGGGGATCTCTCCCGGTTCCTTGGAAAAGAAGTTGGTGGTCATATCCTTTTCTGTAAATTATATGACTTAAGGGATGTGACAAAGTTATTTTTAGGGAAGCTGATGCTAGTGGGTTGGAGAAGAATAACATCTTCAGGGGACAGAAGACGACGACAATGTCACCAGGCCTGCTGGTACGGCTATGAGAGGTACTGACAGCAGTGTACTTCTCTAGTATTGAGGTGGGGTTATTTAAGGCCACCTTCATGTTAGCATTTTTCAGGGTGTGGAGGGTTGGGAAATGAGTTTTGGCTTCAAGTTTAAAGCCTGGGGGGTTATTGTGGAATTAAGTGGTGGTATATCAGGTAGAAATTAGGTTTTTAATTAGGATATCCAAGACTGACTAGCAGGGAAGGGGGATGTTGGTCTCATTGGCAGCTATTGATCTAGAAGTTATCTGTACTGTGAGTGTGATTAGAGCCGTTAATAGACCTCGGTTATAGGACTCATTTTTGTTCATTTTTATGGGGCAATTCTTACACGATTACAGTTTATTTGAGGTTTCAGAAAGGTTTTCTAGCAGTTGGGCTTCGACTCGGCTGGGTTCACACCTCACTCTTTTAGAATAGGAGAGGCCACAGAGGTGACAAGTAGGAGAAAAAGGTGGAATTGCAGAGCACCACCAATATCCATTTAACAGGAAAAAATTATCAAGAGGGGTCTCCCGAAAAAATATATTTATTAGGGGGAACTTCCGGTGACGTCACCCGGTATGGACGGCTGCTAGAGGAGCTCCTGAAACCCGCGGGTTATACAGCGAAAAAACCCCCACTTAAACTTAAAATTTATGGACGAAAATAGTCCCCTCAGATAGACAAACAGAAGGGGAATGTCAAAAACAAAAAAAACGAATAACCAGGCTGTTACCAAATTTTTCTCACCGTCTCAGCGAGGGAAAGCAAGCACTATGAATCCCCAAGATGGCGGCGGACCGCATGGCGCTACATCCCAATCAGGGAAAAAGACCCAGCCGAGAGAAAGCCCCTCTACAAGCCCAGAACAGGCAATAACCAGGGCATATTTGGAGGAACTGATGGCAGGAATGGCTGCCACCCTCAAAACCTCCTTCCAAACGGAATTGCGGTCTGCGGTGAGCGATATAAGGAAGAAAATCTCAGGGCTAACAGAAAAGACCATTACCCTAGAGAATAAGCTCTCCGAATCCCTACAAAGACAAGGAGAAGCGGAAGAAGAGATCAGCCGCCTGGGTGAAGAGATCTCCCTCCTCAAAGAAGGCATGGAAGAACAAGAAAACCGTGACCGAAGACAAAACATCCGTGTGAGGAATGTTCCAGAGTCAGTCACGCAAGAACAGATCCGGCCTTACCTTCTGGAGTTCTTCAATCTGGTCTGCGGGGAGATGGAGGAAAAGGAGATGGAAATGGACAGAGCCCATCGTGCGCTAGGACCCAAGTCTGACGATCCAAAACGCAGAAGGGATATCATAATAAAAATGCATAAATATACCTCAAAAGAAAGAATTATTTCAGCATGCCGGGACATGGGAGAAATAACTTTTCAAAACGAGACACTACAAGTGTACAACGACTTGTCAAAAGCAACAAGAGACCGCAGACGGGAGTTAAAGCCGCTGACTAACCTGCTTCGGGAGAAGGGAATACAGTATAGATGGGGCTTTCTGTTTAAAATCTCGGTGAACAGAAACGGAAAGTTCCTGTCCCTGAAATACCCCGCGGACATGGCCCCATTTGCAAAGGCCTTGGGCCTAACCCCTCCACAGGCATGGCTACCGGGCAACCTGCCATCTGGAGACGCCGCAGGAGACCCACCCCGGACATCGGAGAGGATCGCGGCCCAGCACTCCAAAGACAAGTAAGTAACAGCCGCCACCGCAACCAAACAACACCCCCCTTCATGACCCCGAGAGAGAGAGGAGACCCACAACTACACCGAAGGGTATCCCATCGGGCCGGAGCTGTACCTGAAGAGAAGCCGCTGACTTCCCGATCAAGACGACACTGGAAACCGCTACCCACATTGGAACACGTGTCATCTACTCCCGCGATGGCACCGAGGCTGATCCCGCCAGCCGAGTTGAAATCTTGGTCCACACTCGACTCGACCGGATGGAGCAGGATCGTGGTTTCCCCAATCCCGGTTTGCGATGAGGGTCTAGCTCCAGGCCCTGTTCTGCTATGCCCCGATCTCCAGTTTTTCAGTTTAGGCCGCAGGGGTGTTCGCTCCACCCCCCTCTTCAGCCGGTAGTCCCGATCCCACGGGATGATTTTTTTTGGCCCACAGGGGGGAGGGGGGTACAGCCCATCAACAAGTAATCAGCAGAGCCCGAACCAACAAAAACGCATTGGCTCAAGAGACGGAGTACAACTGCGACCCCGAGGACCCAGTTCACCTGATTTGTTTTAAAGGACGCACAAACATAAGTTGAGGTTTTGCGCCCTGGAGGCCGTGAGTAATATAATAAAATGTTATATCATAGAAAGTACCCCGCGGCCCCCCCCCTCCCCCCGTCTCAGCCTTAACCCAAGCACATAGCCCCCCGCCCTTCCCCCCCCCCTCCTCCCCACCCTCCCCCCATCTCATTCACACGTCCCCCCCTTTCTCCCGCGCACCCCCTCTCACCCCCCCCACCCTGGTTCCCTTTCCCACCCCCCCACCCCCCCAGCCCCCACCCTCCCCCTCACCCCCAAAACCCAGGTCCACAGTACATGGGAGTGATGTACATAAACCCATGAATCACAGCCGAAAAGTATATATAAAATGTGGAATGCCCCTATGCCTCCCCCTATACTTCCCCCCTCTAGAACGACATTCAGAGGAAGTAAAAGTACATAGAAAAGCCATGAGTACCCTCGCTGATCCGTAAACAGCACATAGCATACTTATGGGACAGAGTGATATAACAGATGTAACATACAAAAATGTGAAATGCCTGTATTGCCTGAAATGTTCCGTCAACCTCCCCCCCTCCCTCCCCCCTACCTCCCCCCTCCCCCCTTCCCCCCCCTTTCCCCCCCCCTTTCCCCCACCCACTCCCCCCCCCCGACGCTAGATAAAGTTGAAAAATATATGCAATGTGTGATGTGCACCTATGCCTCTCCTGGAACAGCACCTAGAGGAAGCAAGGGCATGCAAGGAAACTAAATACGCCTTGGCTGACTCTCAGACAGTATACAAGATACTCATTACATAGAGTGGTATGAGAGATACAACATACAAAAATGTGAAATGCCTGTACTGCCTGAAATGTTCCGTTGACCCCCCCCTCCTCCCGACCCCCTCCCCCTCCCTACCCCCTCCCCATTCCCCCCCTCCCTTCCCCCCCCCCCCGGGTGCTATACAAAAGTTGAAAAATGTATGCAATAAGCGATATGTACCTATGTCCTCCCTTGGAACAGAACCTAGAGGAAGCAAAGGCTCATAGGAAAACTGAATATGCCTAGGCTGATTGCCAGACAGTGTATAGCATACTTATTGTATAGAGTGGTACAACAGACGCAGCACATAAAAATGTGAAATGCCCACACTGTTGGAAAGGAACCGTAACCCCCCCCCCCCCCACATCCACCCTCCCCACCCCCACCCCCCTCCCCTCACCCCTCCTGCCCCCCCCCTCCCCTACCCCCCATGCCCCCCCCACCCACCCCCTCCCCCCCGGTACTATATAAAAGTTGTGAATTAAACGCAATGTGATATATGCACCTATGCCTTCCTTTGGAATAGAACCCAGGGGACGCAAGGGTTTATAAGAAAACAAAAGTTGCCTTGGCTGATTTCCAGATAATATATTGCATACTTATAGCAAAGAGTGGTATAATAGATGCAGCATACAAAAATGTGAAAGGCCTATATTGTTGGAAAGGTTCCGTCAACCCCCCCCCCCATCCACCCCCCCCTCCCCACCCACCCCCCCACTATCCCAACACCAGGGCCAGAGAGACTATACTTTCTACTCAGCACCTCACCAGACCTACTCTCGAATAGACCACTTTCTGGCCACAAAAAATGTGGTGGCGGCAACAACTGACTCCGACATAGGACCGATCACATGGTCTGATTATGCCCCGATTACCATAACATTGACAACACCCTTCGAAAAGACAATAAATTACTCATGGAGGCTAAATGACTCACTACTCAACCATCCTGAGATAGAAAGAGAGATCAGAACTGCCATTCGAGACTACTTTTTTTTAAACTCAGGATCCGTCTCCTCACCAGCAATCCTGTGGGAAGCCCATAAGGCAACCATTAGAGGGAAATTTATCTCCATCGCATCCCACTGGAAAAAAGCCCGCCAAAAACTAATAAAGGAGCTCACGGATGATATCAAAATAATAGAACAAACTCATAAAGCTAACCCCTCAAAAAAAATATATAAAACATTGACAACAGCTAGAGCAAAACTTAGACAAATCCAGCTGGAGGATGTTGAGAAAGCCCTCAAATGGACCAACCAACAATATTATGATAAAGGGAACAAGGCAGACAGACTTCTAGCGACTAAATTAAGAGGGGTGCATAAACGGTCCCAAATCACGGCGATCAAGAGTAGGTCTGGTGAGATACAACATAGGGCCTCATGCAGTAAGCGTCGATTAAGTGAAATCGGCAAGCTTACCGATCAGTCATGTTAATGGCGATTTTTCCTCTCCGTATGCAGTAAGTGCCGAATACATTCAAAATCAACCCGAAAACAAATCCGCCCACTCTCACGATGATTAGCCGATCACACACAGGTGTATCGGCGTGCGTGGCGGGGTGCTGATAGGTTGCCCAATCACAAATCTTGCTGAATCAGGCGAAACAAGCATGTATTGGATTGCGCGCCATATTTAAAGGCAACGTGTACTGCTAATCATTCTCTGTGTTGTTGGGAGTGAGAGAGAGAGAGACGCACAGAGCTGGCTGATTGAAGATTTGCATATTGACTGAGAGACTTGTTGTGTATTGGGTGAGCTTTGTCCATTGTTGTTTTGTTTACATCTTTGTCTTGTTTTATATGTGGAAGTGTTTCGTGTGATTGGCTGTACATTAGTTGTCTGTTTTTTGTGAGTGCTGGAAGTATGCCCGCAAAGCGTGGGAAGAGTGATGCTGGTGGGAGTGGGAGTGCTACTCGTGCGAGTACGCGTCGGAGTGAACGTACTGTTCAGGGGAGTGATGTTGCTGGTGCACCGAGTGGTGTTGCTGGGAGTGGGAGTGCTGTTGCTGGGAGTGGGAGTGTTGTTGCTGGGAGTGGGAGTGCTGTTGCTGGGAGTGGGAGTGCTGTTGCTGTGAGTGGGAGTGCTGTTGCTGTGAGTGGGAGTGTTGTTGCTGGGAGTGGGAGTGCTGTTGCTGGGAGTGGGAGTGCTGTTGCTGGGAGTGGGAGTGCTGTTGCTAGGAGTGGGAGTGCTGGTGCTAGGAGTGGGAGTGCTGGTGCTAGGAGTGGGAGTGCTGGTGCTGTGAGTGCTGCTGGTGGCGCAGTTGCTGATGGGGTGGATGGTGGTGGCGTGCTTGCTGGTGGGCAGCTTTTGGAGTCTCTTCCATTGGAAGAAGGAGAGTCCAGTCAGCACCAGCCAAGCTCTGACCCTAAACCTGCTCGGAAGAAACGTGTGGAGAAGCCACGTAATCCTCGCTTCAATGACCAGGAAAATACAGCTCTTGTCACTGGCATTCTGGAGCACTATGACAGTATATATGGACATTTACTAGGTAAGTGTACCTTTACATTTATTATTCAAATACATGTGATCCTAGGTCATCTGAGTTTTGTTCATATGCAAATATGGGTTCAGAATATCTTTCTATGTTAATTAGTCTGGAAACACAGCTTTTTATCATGCCTTACAAGGACAACTAAACACAGGCGGTCAATTTGCCATAACTGCATACAATATGAATGCAACCTTGCTTACATGTATAGGTTTAGTAGTGAATGCTCATGTGCTTCACATATTACACATAAAACAGTATGTTTGCTATCTCTTGGAACAGCTAGCAGTGTAGGAAACTGGTGCTTCTATTATTATTAATTTACCTCATATATTTTATATGTTTTTCAAGGGCGGACAAGTTCAGCAAGCAGAAAAGAAATGTGGGACACAATAGTCATTGGTGTCAATGCGTGTGGGAATCATGTGAGGGACAAGCGGAATTGTCACAAGAGATTTGATGATATTAGGTCCAAATTGAAAAAGAAAATACAACACCAACGCGTGCATGCTACTGGCACTGGAGGTGGGCCGACACCACAACGTCTCATATTAAGTCCATTGGAGGAGCTGCTTCGGGCAAAATTACTTCCCGTCGTCGTGGAAGGCTTACCTGGTGACCGTGATATAGGAATTTATCCCTCACAATTTCCACCAGGTGAGAAATATTAATGTACTAGGCGTGTCGTTGCTTACAGTTATTTTGCATATTTACACTGCTTTTTATACTGTCTTCACAATATAAGCATACCTGCATCTATATACTGTATGTATATGTCTGATTCTGTATATATATATATCTCAAAATAGACATATATGTTGTAGTCCTACTAAAAGCAGTAACTAATATAGCACGTGCCATTGTGTGCTCATTTACATGTGAATTCCCAAAATGCATTGCTGCAGTGGAAGCAATTGATGGTGGGCGAAGATGGGGAACAACAGGGTAGTACACATGTGTAACACATGTTAATGAGAAATTATTACTAGCTACAGGTACAGAACATAAATATGTATAATATTATTGTGTATTTTATTTATTTTACTCTGACAAACATGACATTACTGCCTATTTTAAGCATGCATCAAATATATTGCATGCAACGGCCTACAAACATCACTTGCACTAACACATCTATAGTTGTTTATGAAAAGGTCCATTTTTGCTTTAAGTCATATACAGACAGCATAATGAGGCACACGTATCATATGTTATGTCATTGTTTTCATAACTTAAAAACTGCACACGACTATTTAGCTCATCTACCATTGTGTTAAAGCAGCTGCAATTAATATCTCATCACAGCATACACTTCAACAGAGGGGGTGGGGTTCAGCACACACACTAATTACAGCCTCATTTTAGGGTAAACTTAGTTCACACCATTTTCACCTGTTTCAAGTAATTGAAAGGTGTGGCTGATTAGGCTTTTTGGGGAAGTGAATACCGTTCTTACAACCTGACTAGCACAACTGAAGTTAATCACACTCATTTGAAAGCTTCACTTTAGCTACTAAATGCCCCAACAACTCATTACTTATCAAAGCGTACGTCACACATTAGTTCACTCATATCTATAGTTGAACTACTACTATCAACGACACATTATCACACACTGCATGTGTTTTCTTGTTTAGTCACAGCCACATTCATGTGTGCCACATCTTATATTAATGTACCACACATATCCTCTACCAAAACCAACACTTTTTGCAATATGACCACCTTCATGATAACCATTGTGAATGGTCATCTCATGATAGTTATGTACATTATGATACTGATATCACTACACAACATATGATTTTTATGTACAAATTTTATCTATTTATCCTCACGCATTACTGCAGAAACATAGTATGTTTTATGTTAGGGAACTCAAAAGTTCTAAGTACACAGGCATGTACATTGTTATTACAACTATTTATGTTCACTTTCACACACACATTTTGGGTTAAGGAACTGATGCTGTTACGTACTCATAAATACAGAACATACAATAACTGTTTGTTCAATATTTACACATGTAAATGTAAAACTTATGTTATTGTTATATATAGTTGCCCCTGAAGGACATGTGTCACCTGAGACGGAACAAGTGTCTTCACCTGGGTCAGCCAGCTCAACACACCTAGAAGGTGAGTTGTAGGTGTTCTGTATGTTGTATCAGTTGGTGGCCATATAATATGTGCTCTTCTATATGTTATGTTGTCATGTTCATTATTTGTTTTGCACATCTTCTTTAAATAGGATTACTTAGTGTATGTGAAAATGAAGTGTAAGGCAACATGTATTGTGTTAGTGATGTTAACTATCATGTAGGAGTTGTGAGTTTACAGCAAGTTTTCATTCACTCATATTTCATACTGAGTCCAAACATTATTCTTAAGTCAAGGTAGTTTTTAATGTGAGGTTATAAAACGTATGGAAACATGTTAGTTGTTACTTATGACACAGTAGAATTACATAGTAACACAGCAGAGATTAACATGCCATTTAATAATGTGTACATTTATTTGTAGAACATGATGAAGAGGATTATGATGATGATGATGATGATGATGATGATGCCGCCGCCGCCATAGACACACAAATACAAGCAAGTGACCATGAAGAGGTTCCAATTGAAACTGTTTTACCGCCAAATCGTCCAGCAAATACCACATATGATGCAATTGTAGCTTCTGAGGGAAAAATTGTGGAAGCAGAAAATCGTCGCCATTCTGACCTGATGACAGTGCTGGAAAGGATGATTGCACTGCAGGAAGAAACAGTTTCACAATTGGCACATCTCCACAGAGTCTTCATTGAAGTGCCAAAACAGTTGCAAAAAATCAACACCTCATTCGAAGCATTAGTTGTTCAGCAAACACAAGCTAATTACTTCAGAATGACTAATGTATCACAATTCAACATCAACACCTCACAGGCAGGATCTGTTCATGCTGGCCAGTTTTCACCACATTCATCTGATCTTCATTCACCAGGTCCGAATGTTACCGGTCAAGTAGCAGACATTGCTGTGCAGGTTCCTGACGACATCCTACCGCTGCCATCTGTACAAATTCAGCAGCTGACACCTACAAAGGAGGCGACAAAAACAAAACAATACACACATGAAACAGACCAACCATCACTTGTGCAGTGTCTACCAACTTGCTCACATGTGTCAGTGGGCACAAGCCCTGTCCGTGAACAGTCACTACCCAAAAGCCCTGCAGGTGAGTCACTGCCCAAAAGCCCTGTAGGTGAATCGCTGCCCAAAAGCCCTGTAGGTGAATCACTGCCCAAAAGCCCTGTAGGTGAATCACTGCCCAAAAGCCCTGTAGGTGAGTCACTGGCCACAAGCCCTGTAGGTGAACAGTCACTACCCAAAAGCCCTGTAGGTGAGTCACTGCCCAAAAGCCCTGTAGGTGAATCACTGCCCAAAAGCCCTGTAGGTGAGTCACTGGCCACAAGCCCTGCCCGTGAAGTGCCAGAGGCCACTCAAAGTGGCTCTGTTGTGGCTAAAGTTGGTGGCAAAAAAAAAAGGAAAATTCAAGAGACAACAAGCAGGCCTGTTACTCGCTCGCAAAAGGAAAAAAAAAATAATAATTTATAATTCACAAAATATGTCTTTGGCCTTGTTTTGTTGACTTCAGATTATCTAATTACTATTGTATGTATGCTGAAGACTGTGTTGTTTCCAAACTTTCAAGTATGTTCTTGTACACGTGAAGTATTGGAAATGTTAACACTCCTAATTAATGAATAGTGTTATAAATATTGATGTATTAATCGTCTGTTCAGTAATGGTCCACCAGGAGCCAGTTGCTAAGTTTAGAGAAGCTGCCATTGACTTTGCAGCAAAACATTGCATTTGGGTGTGTTAATTGATGTAATCATTGCATGTGCATATTATTTTCATGCAATTATAAAAGCACCTATTTAACTGCAAACATCTTTCTTGTACGTGTACAGCAGGATTTTGTGTTAAATATTACTTACCTTTGGTGGCCATTGTAATGTTGTCCTTTAATCATTTATGTGTTCTTGTTTCAAGAACATCTCTGAATTTATACTAATATATATGTAGTATGTATTGATATATGCACACACACACACACACAGACACACACTGTGTGTGTGTGTGTGTGTGTGTGTGTGTGTGTGTGTGTGTGTGTGTGTGTGTGTGTGTGTGTGTGTGTGTGTGTGTGTGTGTGTGTGTGTGTGTGTGTGTGTGTGTGTGTGTGTGTGTGTGTGTGTGTATATAGTACTATCTAAACTGGTATAGATGTATTTACAAAAAACATACACTTCATGCTTCCTTGTGAAAACACACTATTTTAATAATACAGGCCTAATGTTTGACAACTATACTAAGTGTGAGCCTCTAACATTATTGGGTGCAAACAAATGTTTATTACTTAATTCACTCATGTTTATCACCATTTAAATAGGTTTCATACAAGGCCTACTTACTGCCATCAATATGTTGTGTGTACTCCTGCAATATAAAAAAAATAACTATATATATATATATATATATATATATATATATATATATATATATATATATACATATATATACATATATATACACACACACACACACTATACATATAGTACAATATACACTTTATATATATATATATATATATTTATGAGAGAGATATATTTATATATATATATATAGATACACACGTATTTAAATTCATGCAGACAGGTAGTTAACCAGACTTTCAAATACACACAGAAATGTATGTGGGAAAAAAACATTTCATTTTGCAGGTGTGTTTATTTACTGATATGGCTGTCTAAGCACTATTTTCACACAGTGCTCTTTGTTATTTTTCAAGAAAACTCAATGTTACTGAAATAAAAGTGTAGGAATGTTTTCACAAACGAGATAAAAAAATGATACATGTTTTTCCCACATTCGGCTATCACTAACCACAAAAGTTAAACCAATTAAAAGGACACATCCAATTGGCGTTTGAAATAAGGAGTAAAAGTAGTTACTTTTGTTGACCTTGAAAACGAAACACAGGAATTTGTTAGCCATTGAGCAGAATCATTTTGATGAGCAAAGAACACAGAACTGCACACATCTTTTGTGCTACTCTGACATGGCTGATGAATTCGTTAACAATATGAATCCACTCTTAGGTTATAAGTACATGGTTTCAGAAGCAATTTTGAACAGTCGCGGACACAAAGCGAGCACACGCCAAATCTATGATTTGATTCGAGCAAAATATCCTTATTACCAAGACCGTAGGCATGCGCGGAATTTTAATTCATCAATAAGATTCACTTTATCAACTAATGACTTTTTTGAACGTGTGCAGGATAAGCTAGAACACACCTATGGTTTCTGGAAGATTGCAAAGGAAAAGCATTTTACCCTGAAAGAGGGCACATATATTGTTGTGAAAGGCATATTTATTCCTAATGCCAATAGCAATGGATCCGCTACTACTGTTCCGTGTGAATCGATACCTGCTGCAATATCTGCACCCTCCATTCCTGAAACCCACATTGTACAAGAACAAAAGTACTATGATTATGTACCAAGCCTTTCAGCTGAAAATGCATTGGAATGGGAACCCGAAGAAATGAACCTACCTCCCGACCAATTGTTTGAAGAAAGCAGTGGCGATTCCTATGAGCGCTTCATGGAGGAGATGTGTGTCATACTGGATTCAGCGGGTGGGTCAAGCGTGGATGAAAATGCCTTGCATTTCTGGAGCGACCAGTTGCAGCCAGACGAAGAGTTAATTCTAGAAGAATGGTAAATATAACAACCGTTATGCGTTGACTGTGCGTTTAAATGTTTTTTTTTGGTTTTTTTAACCACCATTTTCCCTTTCAATGCGTGGATACAGCGTAACATTGCAGACTGCATAACATGTAGCGATCACAAAGAAATTGTTGCCGAATACAATATAGTATAACCTGAAAGAGTAGTACACATTGCTGACGGAATAAATATACGTACTTTCCTATCCCTTTAACCATATTAGCAACATTTTAACATAACTCTAACACATACCTGTTTTGTTATCATGCAACATTTAAAAGCGGGTCCACCACGTATGACGTGGGACCCTTGTCATGGCCCAAGGCGTCCTTAAAAAGGATTACGGATGTAAGTCCCGCCCCCAAGCGACGTGCGCGCCTCAAAGCCTATTGGCTGTCATGTTTTGTTATAGTAACGGTAACTGCAGTGTGTCATGTGTGCGGCTCAGTGTTTGTAGGCGTAAACTGGGCGTTAGCCGAATGTTAATTGAGTGGGAGGAGTGTTAGCGTGCGTTTCACGCTGGTTTAACATGACGTCACACGTATTGCATTTGCGCATTGTGTTATCGGCCGTCCTTTCTGTCCAAACACGTCTGTTTAAAAAGAATACAGATGTACTCGTTTAGAACGAATGTAGTTTCGTATTCATTGTATTTGAAATAAAGATTTTATGTTTAATGGTATTTTCAAGATGTATTGAACGCACAACGTACGCTTTGTTTTGCGCATGCGCTAACAGTTAGTGCAGCCAAGCGTGAAGTGCGTGCGCACACTAAGATGTGCGCGCACATTTTTCAGTATACAGGCAACGTTCACATCATATACATAGTTATGCCTGCTACAAATTTAAAGAAACATTACATACTGATGTACACTTGTACTTCTAACATATAAGTGAGTGACGTGTGTATGTACACAATCATATAGAGCTGTGTAATGCGTTGTCACGGATACATATATAGTAAGGTGTCATATTTGACCATCATGTGTTTGCTGTATTTCAGAGATGTCGGGGAAGATACAATCGGATCAATGTATGATTTCAGAAGAGTCTACCTTTATATGAGATGATTGTGAGGAGGAGCCACCGACTACTATACTACAGATGGAACTAATTTTATATTGCTTGCAGCGCTTATTAACAAACAATTAAAAATGTGATACCCTTATGCCTATATTGCATAAGCACTTAATTAACATAATGATGTTGCAAAATAGTGCCTCATGAATTTTTATTGAGTGTTCTTTAATGACTACTATCATTTTATGGCATGGTGTGTTTTATATATAACAACCATTCCCACTCTGCTAACACATTTGTGAATTCTATTGTGTAATGGAACGTATGACTGTCGAAACTATGTAACAATAATAATAATAATAATAATAATAATTATAATATGAGCATGTTCATGTATAGCGCTGCTAGTTGTACACAGCGCTTTACAGACACATTTTTCAGGCTGAGGTCCCTGGCCCGTGGAACTTACAATTTATTTTTTGCCGCCTGAGGCACAGGGAGATAAAGTGACTTGCCCAAGGTCACAAGGAGCCGACACCGGGAATTGAACCAGACTCCCCTGCTTCAAACTCTCAGTGCCAGTGTGTGTCTTTACTCACTGAGCCACTCCTTCTCCCAATGTAAAGGACACTTACAACCAACTAGCCATTTCTTGTTAAAAATCTCTTGTTACATGGATATGTTGATAAAATGGTTTGGGACTGTAGCAAATAATGTTATTGGCCAGATGTTGTGGTCCCCTACAATGCATGATGTTCTGATTATGACATCAACATCATGTAATGAAGTACGTTTCTGTGTATATTTCATTAACCTAACTAACTATAGTTTACTGTGTTTATTAAACGTTCTAAAAATACATAGTATAGTCAATATGATGATATAAGCTACCATAATAAAGCTGGTGTTATCATTTGTCGGTGTTATACATGGATCCTACACAAATTGATACAGACACAAACAGTTGTCTTACAAAGTGTGTCTATGCTAATGTGCACGTGATTGACGTTACAATTGTGAGAATACTTGATAATTATCATCATGATAATGATGAAGTGACGTGATTTATATTGCAAAAATATTACCAACGTTGTCATATTGGTAAATTAGAAATGCTAAATGACAGTAACATTTGCAACAAAATTGTGTTTTCTGTTAACAGTTTTACACTTGGTACATGTAGGACACATCCACACACGTGTGACTTATACATACACATGTCACAAATGTAAATTAATGTTGACTATTAATTCCTAGCATTAAAAAACACCTACATTGCTAAATATAAGATGTAGTACGCATTGTTGTGATTACAGGCATTCATGCATGGAGTGTTATGATCAGTCAATTTCATCCGTGATGAATGAGCTCCTGTAAGTAAACAAATAAGTACAGTTATCCCCTTGTCTCCAAACACATCTATATTACATTAATGGAATTTATAAGGAAACATACATAAAATGTGATGAAATGTGAGTAATCATTTTCTAATACAATGCACATGAAAGCTCAAGAGTAGCTAAATGCATATACATGATACAGAAAGTACATGTATGTTACATTTGTGTTAAAACCAATATGTTGGGTTTTGACTTCAAATAATTATAGGAAGATTGATGTAGGCACATCTTATGAGAGATGTCAGCAAATATACATACCATGATCAGTCATACTGGAGATATACCTATAATGCAAAGGAACAATATATAAATTGCAAACATTGACATGCCATCTTCAGTACCGTAAACAACACAGCAAAGTGTGTATTTGGTGTTAAATGTGCAACACCATGTATATTTCATGACATTCAAAATGTAAATCAGCCTGGTGTACACATCATATGGATGTACATGTTACACTGCACCAATAACATTGTATGTAAGCATACTAGAAGCATGAATGAGTATGGGCATAATATGTGTATTGTGTTAGCATAAGGAACAACACAATGCTAAAATATTAGTGCTTTGTTACCCCAGTTGTATTCACATACACACAACTAAAGTAAAATTGAAGAGGGATTATATAACCTGTGCAACAATAACATACCGGTGCCACATCCCTTTGTGCACACAGCAGAGAGAAGAAAGGTGTGCAACCCATATTCATCTGTGTCCTACCAGAAGGGTATATAAAAAAACATTATTGTTAAGATAACATAATGTAAGTATAAAAGTAGAACTTGGAACAGATATGTTTTTACTTACAAGAAAAAAATGAATTGATGAGATTCTGGCGTGTCTGGCCACCACTGGCTGTTTGTTCATTTTCAGCAGCTACATGGGTGGGATGCTCGTCTACCACAGGCTCAGCTAGGTCTGACTGTACATTGTGCCTGAGTGCAACATTGTGCAAAATGCAACAGGCAAGGATAATATCAGACACTTTTTGAGGCTTGTATAGAAGAGCCCCACCAGTTCTGTCCAGACACCTAAATCTGGTCTTGAGTAGGCCAAATGTCCTCTCTATAACAGATCTTGTAGATATATGGGCTGCATTGTACCTGTCCTCTGCTTCAGTTTGAGGGTTTAGCACCGGAGTCAAGAGCCACAGCCTAATTCCGTATCCTGAGTCACCTATAATGAATGGAGCACACATAAGCTGACATTAGTGATCAAATTGTACAATGCCAACATTCCTAAATAAAAATGTGTTTTGTGTTAGAACATGTAAATGTGTACTCACCCAGCAGCCAACCATGTTCAAAATGTCCCTCTTCGAACGCATGGAAGACTGAAGAGTTCCTCAGGATGGAGGAATCGTGACTGGAACCAGGGAATTTGGGTACCACATGCATCATCCTCATCGTCGCATCACATACCACCTGTACATTGAGTGAATGATAGTGCTTACGATTGCGGTACACATGCTCACTCTGACTAGGTGCAATCAAAGCAACATGTGTGCAATCGATTGCACCCAGCACACATGGTATCCCTGCTATATTATAAAAGCCAGTCCTGACTTCCAGCCACTCTGTCGCCTCTGTAGGAAAATGAATGTAATTCCTAGCACGTCTATTGAGTGCATAGAGAAACTGGGTCAAGGCCCGCGAGAATGTAGATTGCGAGACCCCGCCCACTATGCCCACAGTTGTCTGGTATGACGCGGAAGCAAGATAATGTAATGAGCACAGCATTTTAACAAGCCCAGGGACTGCACGACCTCTGGCTGTGAAAAAATCTAAATCTCCCCTTATCTCCTGATAAAGAGATAAGATTGCTGCTGAACTCAAACGATAGCGACTTACAATCTCCTCCTCACTCATCCCATCTAACAGGGTTCTCTCCCTGTACAGACGCGGACGAGGCACAACTTGTCTCCTCTGTCTTCTCCTCTGATATCCTGTCCCTCTACCTGTCCCTCGGCCTGTCCCTCTCCCTGTCCCTGTCGTATCCGCGTGACTGTCCCTGTCCCTCGGTGTGTTCCTCCCTTGCCCTATATGATTCTCTTCATCATCAAGCATGTCATAGAAAAGAATGTTCCTCCGTCTCCTAAACAATCTCAACATTTTGAAATGAGTAGCTGTGAATGAGCAGGTAATGGGCGTCCTTTAAATAGGTATGTGATGATGTCAGGTGACATAGTAAAATGCAAGGTGTTACATTAACATAATAAAGTACTTCTGTGGCAAGCTGTGTGCAGTTCTTGTTATAAGTATTTGTTGTGTGTATTCTGCAGGGAATGATGATATTTGGCAATGATGTGACGTGAACCTTTGTAGAAACATTGCTTGCAAATAAATAGTTGCATGTGCAATGCATGTAACACTTGTGAACGCAACAGTCAGTCATGTAATTAGACAAAAAGGCTGAGATTGACGTGGGAAAAGTTTTGTGTAACATGTGTAATTAGGCATGTTATTGTGACATGTTGACAACAATGAATAGTCGTGTGCATATGCATGCATTTCTGTCATGAGGATAGTTGCTATAGAATGAGTTTACAAGGTGTCCCAATGCTGAATTACTGTACATGTGTGTATAAGTTAGGTTGAAGTGCTTGTAATGCTACGGTTACAATGTAAACATGCAATGTGATTGAGCGTCCAATAAGTGACGTCATGAAAATAGGGAGGACCCAAAAGTATATGTAAACATGAGAATACAGATGTACATGAACGTTTAAAGATGCGTGACACATTACAAGCATTGTGTAATGTAAAGGAAGATGAATATACGGTGTATGTGTGACATGTGTGACATGTGTAACATCATGTAAATAATTGTCGCTCAGTTCAATAAAATGTGTGATATGATGTGAGGTTCTCCTTTAAGAGTTGAGTATAGTATTTTCCCTTGGCACATCATCACATGATGAGTAATGTGACCCGCAAATGCTGAAAACATGTAAAAGTATAATGTTATGCAAATAATACACGTCAGCTGTGACACAATGCAGGGAATGCCCCCACACTGTAATGCAAATGACGTTTGTATTGTGAGCAATGAAACGTAAACAGTACTATACTGTTATACGTCCCCGCTCCATTGACTCCATTGATGTACAGAAGTTTTTTTTTTTCTAAGTGCCGTTCCGGCAGCCTTAGCGATCGTTCTCCCCTCCAAACTGCCAACTTTAGTTGGCGGGAGAAATTGGCCATAACATCTCAATTTCGTAGTGCCGATCAGCCCCGATAAGCTGTTTTTTTTTGTTGAATACAGCCGATTTAAAAAAGTGGCGATCAGTGGCGAAAACAGGCTTATCGGCAGGCGAATGGCCATAACAAAATAATCGGCTCCGAAACCTGGCGAAATCAAGCACTTATCGGCGCTTACTGAATCTCAAACCCAATTTTGCCTATAAAATGGCGATAATTCCCTTATCAACGCTTACTGCATGAGGCCCATAGTGACAATAAAATAGCAGCCGAATTCACAAAATTTTACACCGAACTTTATAACTTAAGATCCAAAAAGGGCCGCCCCGAATCAGTAGCATCCGAATTAATAGCACAATACTTAGATAAGTGTCAGCTCCCCACACTAACGGAGGAGGAAAACACAGTCCTCAATGCTGAGATTTCAAAAGAGGAACTGGAAGAGGCGGTCAAATCATTAAAAATCACTAAGTCTCCTGGCCCAGATGGCTTCACTAATGTCTACTATAAGAGATTCTTGCCAGTATTATCCACGCATCTCCTAAGAATATTTAACGATTTTATGGAAGGAAATCAAATCCCTACGTCAATGTCCCTGGCCACCCTGGCCATAATACACAAAGAAGGCAGGGACCCGATGCAATGTGGAAGCTACCGTCCAATCTCCCTGCTTAACTGTGATCTCAAACTATATAGCAAAATACTCGCAAATAGATTGAATCCCATTTTACCAAGATTAATAGATAAAGACCAAGTGGGATTCGTAGCAGGCAGACAGGCCTCGGACAATACCCGAAAGATAATTGACATTATTGAACATGTCCATCTCACAGGGACCAAAGCACTACTCCTTAGCTTGGACGCAGAGAAGGCGTTCGATAGAATAGACTGGCTATTCATGGACCATGTTATGCGCAAATTCGGCTTCAAAGACGCATATCTAGAAGGAGTCCGTAGATTATATCAAAATCCATCTGCAACAGTAAAACTACCAGGGGGCAGTAACCAGAGATTTGAGATTACTAATGGAACTCGACAGGCATGCCCCCTATCTCCTCTCCTCTTTGCATTAACCATAGAACCCCTAGCAGCGGCAATAAGAACAAATAGAGACATCAAAGGAATAGAAATTGGACACAGGCAGCACAAAATATCACTATTCGCAGATGATGTCATTTTAACCCTGACGCAACCCCAAACATCCCTACCTAACCTCCAAAAAGAACTCCGAGATTTTGGAGATATATCAGGCTATAAAATCAATAACGATAAATCGGAAGCATTAAATTTAAGCCTGCCAGAGCCAGAGGTGAAACTCCTCAAATTAAACTTTAATTACCATTGGAGCTCCTCGAGTATCAAGTATCTGGGAGTAAAGATAGCGAGGAACTACCAATCCCTATATCAACAAAATTACCCGACCTTGTTCCGGAAAATTAAACAAGACCTAGCGAAATGGGGAGGATATCAAATATCATGGATCGGGAGAATGATCTCGGTTAAAATGAACATACTCCCCAGATTATTATACTATTTCCAGACGCTCCCGGTCCACATCCCTGGCTCAGAATTAAAAAACATTCCACTTCATTTGGCAGGGTAAGAAACCCAGAACCGCTAGGACAGTTCTCCTGGCATCAAGGGGTAGAGGAGGACTTGGTGTCCCAGACATCACCAAATACTACCTAGCCGCACAATTGCGACAGGTGGTAGTCTGGAATGCCAACCCAAACCAATACTGTTGGCTAGATATAGAATCATACTACGCCGGGACGCCTTCACTACCAGCTTGCCTTTGGTCCCTGAGCAGGGAAGACATGCAGAATAGTAAACTTAAATTAGGCCAAATGAGACACACATGGGAGATCTGGACGAGATGCAAATATAAATTTAAGCTCACTTCGCCCCAATCCCAACTCATACCAATTCACAAAAATCCGAAATTCCCTCCTGGTTGTGAGCCCAGACAATTGGATCAATTCAAAGCAAAAAATATTAGAGCGATCGCTGACCTCTTGAGCATTGGAGAATTCCTGAGCTATCAAAATCTACAAACCAAATATGAAATAGCAAGGTTGGACGTGTTCAAGTATCTACAAATTCGGCACTTTATTCGAACCGTATCCCCAACGTTGAAATTTCCCCCTCTCAGTTTTTGAGCGGCTCTGTCGAGAAACAGGCCACCAGAAAGGTCTTATAACACAAATTTACGCAGTATTGGAAAGGGCTATAGAAGCCCCCACCCATGACTATATGCTGCATTGGGCAGCAGAATTGGGAATAGTTATAGACCGAGAGGACTGGGAAAAAATTTGGGAGAATACATCAGGAACTTCCATATGTACCACAATCAAAGAAAATATATATAAAATACTGTTCCGCTGGTATCTTACCCCAGTTAGAATAAACCAAATCTACCCCTAGGCGTCCGATCTATGCTGGAGAGGTTGCGGTCAAAAGGGGGACATGGCACACATTTGGTGGACATGTCCGGAAATTCAAAAATACTGGGGAACCACTCAAAAATTAATAGAAGAGGTCACCGGCCTCAAAATCCATGTTGACCCGCTGACCTACCTGTTGGCCAGGCCCTTAGAAAATGTGGACCGACCAACAAGTAAATTAATCTCCTTCATCCTAACAGCGGCTAGATGTGCAGTGGCAGCCGCCTGGAAGAAAGTGTCTCCCCCCTCAAAACAAACGATAAAAAATAGGATACAAGAGGTAATGAATATGGAGAAACTATCGGCCTTTTTGAAAAGATCCACGGACTCCTTTAATAAAACATGGGACCCGTGGCTAACCCATATGGCATCCCCACGTCCCTAACCCAAAAATGAAAAGCAAAAAGAACGAGTCTAGAAACTCCAATAGAAATATTCTGAGGACGTGATAAGCAACAGGTATCCCCCCCCCCTTCCCCCTCCCCCCTCCCCACCTTCCCTTCTCCCCCTTTCCATACTCTTACTCTCTGTTTCCATACTCGCGCCCCCCTCACAACCCCAGGAGGGTCAGGGGGGCGATGAGCTTTCCTCTTTCTTTCTGGTTTCTTTAACCAAAAAATGGAGAAAACTTGTATTAGGCTGTATTAACATATATGACATGTACAATGTGAAATAAGTATTTGCCTAATAAAATTTTTTGGAAAAAAAAAATATATATATATTTATTAGATCACATGTGACCACAGATGAGGTAAAAAAAATGCACCAACATTTCACGCACAATGCACTTTATCAAGGTGTATTACAGTCACAACGGTGACTAGGCTGGGGCTAAGGGAGGAGGTGTTAAGGAGCATTGGCAGATGGGAGTTGCAGCTCTTTAGGAGTTACGTTTGTGCTGGCTGGGGGGGTGTACTAAGGTATTTTATTTTTCATTATCCGCCCCCCCCCCCCTCTCATATCTAGGTGGTTTCCCTGGCAGAGTCAGGGTCTGCAGTGACTCCTACATTCATTGGGCAGAAATGGGGACGACCTGTAGGCCATACAGAAGGCACCTTGGTATATCAGGGTGGGTGACTGAGGTATCATGGTTGGGCCTTTTGGGAATACGATGGGCGCAAACGCTTCCGGAGCTGTTGAGAATGAGGAGGTCACGTGCCAAGCCAGTGGTGTTAATTTTACATGGTTGTGGAAACAATCTTACTAGGGTGCAGACAGTTGATCTGTTTTTGACAATAAAGAGGGACATAGCTCAGATATATTTGGCATTCAGTTCTACGGTCTTGGTCTGAGGGAGTGGCAAGGCAAGTTTGGCAAGGAGCTAGGGATATCAGGCCAATGGAAAAAAATAGTAGTAAGCTGAACAAGGGGGTGCTGATTTCGTCAGGAGTCTGGTGGGAATCTTTTTGAGGTACAGGAACCTGGAGGGTGAGCAGTCAGATTTATATAGGAGGAGGGTATTCATCTTTCAAAAATAGCCCTGGACATCTTTAATATGGGTCTTCAGGATGGGGTATAGTGAGCGCTGGGTCTAGTTCTGGGAGTTCAGGCAAATTTTAAGGATTAAAATTGCCAGATTTTGGCAGGTGATAGTGTTCATATTGCACGTGGTAAGGATCGATCAGTGAAACAATTTAAAGAAGGGGTGGTGGAAGGTGTTGATTGGCTGTGCTAAAGCGGCTGGTCTGTTGTTCTTCTGGTTTGGATGGTGGTCTATTATAAATGCCCTGCTTGGCTGGTACGATTGGTGGGTTCTTGGGCGTCATAGGTGACGCAGATTTACTATCACTTGTGGGTGCACTCTAACGCTGCTATTTGGATTATGTGGGTTTAATAAAATCTGTGGTCATTTAACCCCAATTCTGGAGTCTGTGTCTTATTAGTTGTTGGGGGTGGTCTAGGTAGCGAGGGGTAACTCGATAACTCCTAATCAAGTAGCACAAAGCTTACTACCACAGGCCAGTCTCAAGATAACCATATTTAAATGGAGGGATTTGGGGAAACAGCCAATCAGGTTGCAGATGTGAACAAAGGTTTATAAACTATCCCAGTGCTTCCCAACTCCAGGGAACTCCAACAGGTCAGGTCTTAAGGCTATCCCTGCTCGAGCACAGATGGGCCAATCAGCGGCTCAGTCATTTTGACTGAGTCACCTGTGCCGGAGCAGGGATATCCTTAAGACCTGATCTGTTGGTGTTCCCTTAGGACTGGATTTGGGAAACATTGAAGTAGCCCATCAGTGCTTCAAGGTATGAGCATGCTTCTAAACAGAATGGAGTGGCCTAAGGTGTTGAAGGCTAACCTGAAAGCTTTATTTAAAAGCTCAGCTCTGATGTCTGCTGCTGTCATACTACAATACAATACAATACAATACAATACAATACCATTACCAAATTCCAGTATAAAGGGCAGAGCAGTAAAAAAAAAAAAACAAATGGAAAAAGTGACGGGGAACCATAGTGAGCGAAGCTGAAACTGTTCTAGTTGTGCTCACCACCCGGATGCCTTCTTCCATTACATAGAATAAAGCTGTATTAGCCTGTGCTTTGCAGACCATTATTCAATTTTATTTTAACTTCATAAAATAACCTAACCTTCCATTCACTGTAATTTGATCTATGACATTTAATCTGTTTCATTCATCTAGCATTGAAAAACAAATTTGCTTTTCATATTGTGATATTTGTACAAGATGTATTGTACCAATATTTTCTCTTTTCATGGGCTATATTTTTTCTAAATGTAATTGCTGCAATGTAATATAATGATCTTTTCTTGTCACAGAAACATGCAGTTATCTGAAGCAGAGTCTCTGCATGTATTTACAGTATACTGTGCAGAAAACATAAGATAGACTAAAACAAGGAATGGATTCAAACCTGAGAAAGCTACAGTACATGTATGAATTTTTTTTCAAATACACTAAACTGTCAATAAAAGGATAACATTGCCTTTAATCTAAAAACATTTAAACGCTTTTTTTTTTTTTTTTTTAAATCAACACTTTTAATCAAAACTTGTTCTGATAGTAAATATGACTGTGACTTCATCATGGGCTGGGGTGGAACTACCCTAATATCTGGCACTCTCTATAATCCGATAAAAGGGTGTATGTACAGTAATATGAACTGAATAATCAACATTAAAGACATTGTGCACCCACCTAATACTAAGAATAAGCATTAGCAAAGGTTTCAATGGAAAATATTATCACAGAAAGCTGGGGTAATCCACAACAGAACAGTGTTTTATATGCTATGAGGCTATTAAAGAGACACTTTTCATGTAATTGATGGAGTGAGATATTGAGGTGTATCAAGGAAGTGCATACTGTACCTCACCTCTATTGAGTGAGGCATTACACACAAGCTACTGTAGATACAGGCATATCCCGGTTTAAGGACACTCACTTTACGTATACTCTCGAGTAAGGACATATTTTCAATAGCACCATACCCCTGTGTCCGTACGCTCGCTTCGCATGTATGGACACTTATTCTGCTCTACAGACTGCCGTAGTAGTGATGCGCTGATTCCCCTCGGCCAATAGGCAAATATCAGCTCACGCATGCACCTGTCAGCATTCCTGAAAAGGAATGTCATGTCCCTACCTGTACCAAAGCATCGATAAGTGGGGAAAAGGTAGTGCTTCACTTGAAGTACATTTTTGCTTTACATACATACTCTGGACCCATTGTGTACGTTAATGCGGGGTATGCCTGTATACATTTAGGGCCTGACTTCAGCAAAACTCAGGTAGTTTAACAGTATTACATATAGGCTATAAAATACTACACCATAAGAAATATATGCATGACACTGAACAGAAATACAATTTAAGCCAGAAATGTGCAGGTCAATATATCTAAATTGTATTAATCAACACCGAACTATAAAATAGCATAAACATGTAGTAGCTTAAATGTTTGAATACAAATTATGCAAAAACCACACAATAGTGTACTAAAAGCTTCAATATATATATATTTGTGTAACAGTATAAGATTTGTTGTCCAATATAAATTACAAGGACCCATTTCTGGCCATGTACAGAGACAAACGAATCTGCACATATTGCAGCACAATTGTATGTCCATTTATTTGTCAAGCGTTATAAAAAAATTTCTGTGGAGCAAACTACATCCCTTTTGGTTTTACATATACCATTATCAATACTTAAATAAAATACATTTTAGTGGATAGATACATTAAAGATGTGCAAAATCTTGAACATCAAAGCACAAAATTATAAACAGCACTCACAATAGAGAGTAGATATATAATGCGGGGTGCCGTGGACAAGAGAGGACCCAAACCCTCTCAAACACAATACACAATACTGAAATAGTCCAGCACTCCCTAAATGGAAAAATTGAAATCACTAGTATGCAACCAATAAGTAAATTTTAATGAAAACACAAATGAATCAAAAAACATGCAGCGTCACAAATATAGAACATAAACATATAGGTATAATCGCATATAACGTGTGTGAAGGAAGGATATACAAGGGAGACAAGTTGTAAAAAAAATGGGGATAGTGTATGTGTCGGGGTGGGGGCAAAACAGCACAAAAAATGGGGGGGGTAAGTGGGTTTATAGGGGGAGTGCAGGGGGGCAACGTTTTGGGAATTAACCCTTCATCAGGCCCGTTCCCCTATGTCCCAGAGGGACAAAGGGTACTTCCCTAGCCCCTAAACCCACAAGCACCTTTAAATGCCTATAGACTGACGTTCACAGAGGTACACAATTGGAGGCTTTTATAAGGTGAAATTATAATAAGGCTTTATTGTGCCTTTTCCTTTTCATCAGGAAATCATCCAAACACAGGGGGGGGGGGGGGAACAAAGCTTCTATTCACTTGGGAGTATTTCTAGTGAAATCCTATGCAATTAATTCAAATCTCCGTTAGTTAAGCATTTCTCCCAGCCCCAAACATATAGCATGAAATTAGCAGATATAAGCAGTCTATTACTTATGAAAGTCTTATCTGTTTCTTGCTGTAGAGCAGGGGTGGGGAACCTTTTTTTTGCCAAGGGGCATTTTGATATTTATAAAATCATTCGAGGGCCATACAAAATTATCTACTTGTTAGGTGTCCACTATGTTCCACTTAAAAATTAGCCTGCTATATTTGGTCAAACATTTAATGAACTCACCACTAATGTGATGGCTGGAACTGCTTCTCTTTGGGTGACTGACTGACTCTTGGGTGGTGGGTGACTATGACTGACTGCGGGTTGGTGTCTGTGCGCACGCACATGCACACACATACACGTACACAGAAATCGGGCAGGGGGGAGGGAAATCAGACTCTCAGACCCACTCTCTCTCTCTCAGACCCACTCTCTCTCAAACTCTCAGACCCACTCTCTCTCTCTCTCTCTCTCTCTCTCTCTCAGGCACACTCTCAGACTCTCACTCTCTCTCTCAGACCCACTCTCTCTCTCAGACTCACTCTCTCTCAGACTCTCAGACCCACTCTCTCTCTCTCAGACTCTCTCTTTCTCTCTCTCAGACTCTCACTCTCTCTCTCAGACTCTCACTCTCTCTCAGACACACTCTCTCTCAGACCCACTCTCTCTCTCTGACACACTCTCTCTCAGACTCTCAGACCCACTCTCTCTCTCAGACTCACTCTTTCTCTCAGACTCTCTCTTTCTCTCTCTCAGACTCTCACTCTCTCTCTCAGACTCTCACTCTCTCTCAGACTCTCAGATCCACTCTCTCTCTCTCAGACTCTCAGACCCACTATCTCTCTCTCAGACTCTCAGACTCTCTCTCAGACTCTCAGACCCACACTCTCTCTCTCAGACTCTCAGACCCACTCTCTCTCAGACACACACACCTGAGCGGGGGGAGGTTCGGGGAAATAACACACACACAATCACACACACAATCACCCACACACTCACCCACACACACACTCACCCACACACACACACACACAATCACCCACACACCCTCACCCACCCACACACACTAAATCACCCACACACACACACACTCACCCACACACACAATCACCCACACACACACTCACCCACAAAATCACCCACCCACACACACAATCACCCACACAATCACCCACACACACTCACCCACCCACACACACAATCACCCACACACACTCACCCACAAAATCACCCACCCACACACACAATCACCCACACACACTCACCCACAAAATCACCCACACACACACTCACCCACAATCACCCACACACACACACACACACACACACACACACACTCACCCACAAAATCACCCACACACACTCACCCACCCACACACACAATCACCCACACGCACACTCACCCACACACACAATCACCCACATGCACACACAATCACCCACACACACACACAATCACCCACACCCACAATCACCCACACACCCACCCACACACAATATCACACACTCACCCACACACACACACCCACAAAATCAAACACTCACCAACCCACTCACCCACAATCACCCACCCACACACACAATCAACCACCCACACACACAATCACACACTCACCCACACCCACAATCACACACTCACCCACACACACATCCACCCACAAAATCACACACTCACCCACCCAATATCACCCACACACAATCACCCACCCACAATCACACACACAATCACACACACACAATCACACACAATCAGTTGCAAGAAGTAACAACTTGAGATGCATGAGAGCTCTGCAAAAGTTAATCATACAACTTGTATTGAAGTCAAGGAGACCAATGATGCTGGGTTTAGGCTGCGTCCACGCTAGCGCTGAGCGGGCGGCGCTTGGTGAGGTGACTTGCATATATATATATATATATATATACACTGGCGACACACTTTATTCGAGCTTGGCTAGTCCCACGAATTCTGGTATACCCGGGTGTATTGAGGTTTGTGACTGTTTTCTGCCCGAGTGCATTGAGTTATTTTCCGGCAGGGATTGAAGCATTTTATTCCCGCTGGCTGCAATACTGCACAGTACATATATATATACTGCATTACAATTCATGAATTTATGCCATCTGGTAGACACGCGAAGCATTGCAGCCTATTAAATCCTAATCATTATCATTTAACAGATCAGCCGCCCATCAGCCAGGCATGAACCCAGGCTGGGAAGTCAAATGCAACGGGGCTTGCCAGAGGTGAGGAGCGGCGCATTCCAGGTATCTGCCAGGTACATACCGGGTATTTGCTCGAATAAAGTGTGTCGGTGCAGTATATATATATATATATATATATATATATATATATATATATATATATATATATATATATATGCAAGTCCCCGTTCACGCGATGCACGCGTATGCGACGGGCACACACGCTCACCGGCGCTTGAGTAAACAATTTTTAAAAAAAACTTTCTAGGTTCCCCTGCAGCGTCCCCGCCTAAAATTTGTTTAAGCGCCGATGAGCGTGTGTGCCCGCGCCTACGCATCGCGTGAGCGGGGGCTCGCATATATATATATGCAAGTCACCTCACCAAGCGCCGCACGCTCAGCGCTAGCGAGGACGCAGCCTGTGTGCGGAGGAGGACCGTGTAAGTGCGCAGGGCGGGGTCTGTGGACGTGCGCATGGGGGGGAATCAGAGCAGGGGGGATCGGAGGAAGACCGTGTAAGAGCGCAGGGGGGGGATTCTGAGCAGGGGGGAATCGGAGGACAGTGTAAGTGCGCAGGGGGGGGGATTCTGAGCAGGGGGGGGATTCTGAGCAGGGGGGGATTCTGAGTAGGGGGGATTCTGAGCAGGGGGGATTCTGAGCAGGGGGGGGTATTCTGAGCAGGGGGGTGGATTCTGAGATTGGGGGGATTCTGAGCAGGGGGGGGGTATTCTGAGCAGGGGGGTGGATTCTGAGATGGGGGGATTCTGGGCAGGGGGGGTATTCTGAGCAGGGGGGGTATTCTGAGCAGGGGGGGTATTCTAAGCAGGGGGGGATTCTGAGCAGGGGGTGGATTCTGAGCAGGGGGGGATTCTGAGCAGGGGGTGGGGGTATTCTGAGCAGGGGGGGGGGTTCTGAGCAGGGGGGGGATTCTGAGCAGGGGGGGATCGGAGGAGGACCGTGTAAGTGCGCGGGGGGGATTCTGAGCAGGGGGGGATCGGAGGAGGTCCATGGACGTGCGCAGGGGGGGGGGAATTGGAGCAGGAGGGGATCGCTGCAGGTGCCCACCTCCGCAACTGCTGCCCGGTGTGGAGATTCAACTTTCTTCCTCCGCAGACTCGCTCTTCTGTGGACGTGCTCCGTAGGTGGGGGGTGGGTCTTGGCAAAAAAAAAAAAAACTCTTGGCAATATGCCAACACGAGGCAGCCAATCAGGAAAGGGGAAGTTTTTTTTTTTCCCCTCCTTTCTTTCGAGCGCGCAAACGGCCGCCTGACTCACGGGGGCCGGACCAAAACAGTTGGCGGGCCGTATACGGCCCGCGGGCCGGACGTTCCCCACCCCTGCTGTAGAGTAAGCTTCTCTGCTCTCCTGGAACCGCACCCGTTCGTGCACAGAAAATATCAGCATCCAGGTTTAGAAGTCTTATTTGGTGTCTTGCAATCAGCTATGCTGGCCAGAACTCAAGACCGGTCAGCTCCAGAGATGTGTGTTCTCTTGGTCATTCTCTCCTGGGAGTCTCAAGAACACTCCTCTGTATCTCCAAAGGTCAGCTCTCATTCAGAGCTAAGGAGTCACTTCCTGTCTCAACAGACAAGCTTTTGTAAGCAATCAGGCAGGTGGTGTTTATTAATTGACTACCAGCAGTTAACCACCACACTGCCAGATTAAAGGCACATTACTTGAACAGGGATTACTCCCCTGTTACAATGCCCAAAATAAAAACAAGAAAAAACCTCCACTAATCCTGTGATATATAATGTCTAAGTCAAAAGATGCAATATCCCTGAACCTACTAACAATACAGTCCTCCACTAAACCTGGGTCAGAAATAAATTGTCAGAAGAAAAAGGCAAAAAGGAGCAGTGTATCCAGCAACACCAGAATAAATGCAGGTCTAAGCGTTCAGATAATCAGTAAAGTAAATAAGCAACATGCAAACCAGTCAGCCCACAGGGATGTGCTCAAATGCAGTGAGACAGAAAAAACAGCGCACACACAATAGTGAAGTACTTTCAAAAAAGTGTATAAAACATAAAAGAATATAGATCTGCGTACATCAGGTTAAAAGTTTACAGGCATGTAATGCACTCAGGCATACGTTACCAACACCGCTCGCCATGGAGAGAAGGAACATTCTGGTACTCAGTCCCTCAGATATGGCAGCTAGGCATGCAGGGTGGATGTCAGGATACAGGTAAATAGGCTAGTTCTTATATCCAATATTCTCCTTCCAGCTCGTTGCCCTCCGATCAGCTGATCCGTGAGGTCAGGAGAAAAGAAGGAAAATCTGCAGGGGCAGCCGATGATGCACTCCTGCCTGCTATGCAGTTCCTCAATACAGCTTCACGACACGCCGTCAGACGAGGACGGCCGTCAAGCCGAGACGACGTCGCTCGAAATCAAACAAGCTCCCAATGGGTAATAGAAGCAGTGACTAAAGGCCACCAAAAGTATATTCAGGAGTCACTCGTTACGCCTCGTAGTTCCAACCAGTTTCGTGGTCTGAAAACCACTTCATCAGGGATAGTATAATGATTGTGATTGGTGGGTATTTAAACCATAAGGTAACATTTGGTTGGTTAATTGGAACAGCGTCCTCATCCAATCACAAGCTCTAGTAATGAGCACCCATAATAGACTTGCAGACCGTGCTACTTCATTGTGTGAGAGGATGAAGTCATGTCTCCCAATTAACCCTTCACAATCTGGTTAACAAAACATGGTATAAAAAATGTACATATATATGGTATACTAAACTTTTAATATAAAACAACATATTAGGAAGAGACAACGATATTAAATAAAATAGAGCTCTGAAATAAAATAAACATCAGTTAGTATGGAAAATTGAACATATGGTAATATACATGAAATAATAACATATATATACCTATTAAAATTATGTTGGAAGGCAAAGCACAGGAATAACGTATATCTCAATAAGGATATATACTAATAGAGACACCATAAATCTATGTTTTCATTAAGGCCCCTAGGGGCCAGGGTACCTAATTTATGGATCCAGAATGTCTCTTGTATAGAGACATCCTTAATTCTGTCCCCTCCCCTTCTATTTCTAGGAACACATTTAATTCCTTTGACTGTTAAGGAAGAAGGGTCCCTACCATGATACAGAGCAAAGTGCCGACTAACACTATGGGTCTGTAAAGCATTTTTAATGTTTCTAATATGTTCCTGAATGCGGAGTTTGATACTCCGTTTTGTGCGGCCCACATATTGAAGGCCGCATTGGCATTCAAGAAGATACACAACATGTGTAGTGTTACAATTAATATATTCAGTGATGTCATAGGATGTAGAGTCATTACGTGATTGGAAAGTTTTCCTTGCAGGGTGAAGATGTTTGCAGACAAAACATTTTTCACATGGAAAATTCCCGACCGGTTTACTGCCAAGCCAGGATAAACTCGACAGCTGGACATTATCCCCACCAATGTCACTAGGTGCCAAAGCATCTTTTAAACTTCTTGCTTTCCTATAGATGAAATAAGGAGAATGACTAATATGACCACTCAATATAGGGTCCATAGAGAGTATACCCCAATGTTTTTTAATAATTCCTTCAATTCCCTTGTTTATGGAATTGTAATTTGTAATAAATGGAACAGTAATTTTCTTCTCAGTCTCGCTTGTTTTTTTGTGTACTTTTTTGTTTCTAGGTAGCAGCATACTTGTACGGTCCATTTTTCTGACTCTATCTAATTCAGCCATTAATCTGTTGTAGTTATATCCCCTCTCCATGAATCTCATAAACAGGAACTGAGCCTGTTTTTCAAAATCTATTTCGTTAGTACAGTTCCTTTTTATTCTCATAAATTGGCCCTCAGGTATGTTTGATATCCATGATGGTCTATGGTTGCTGGAGGCCAATAAAAGATTGTTTATATCTACTTTCTTGAAGAAAGTTACTGTATTGAAACCATGTTCAACTGAAGCTGATAAAACTAAATCCAAATAGTCAATACTAACACTATTAGTATTGTGGGTAAAATTCAAATTGTATGTATTCGAATTAATATAATGTAAAAAGATATTTACTGAGTCTTCATCGCCCTCCCATATGCACAAGATGTCGTCTATGTACCGACGCCACACTATTATGTTGGATTTATATGGATTATTCTACCAAATATAGGACTCTTCCCAGTTCCCCATATACAGGTTTGCAAAACTGGGGGCAAACCGAGTGCCCATGGCAGTTCCGGAAACCTGCAAGTAGAACTGGGATAGAAATAAAAAATAGTTGTGGGTCAGTACATATTCGATTGCTTTCACGATGAAATTCCTATTAAGTTCATGAAGTTGAGAGTCACCTATTAGGTAGCTGTCAACTGCTGCTATCCCTTTTTGATCCGGAATACTTGTGTACGGTGCCTGTACATCACAGATAAGCCATCGGTAGGTATTTTTCCATTTAAAATTAGAGAATAAATTCAATAGAGATGATGAATCTTTTAAGTATGATGGAAGTTTAGCAACTAGATTCTTTAAAAAGTAATCCACATACTGTGAAAGATTAGCTGTCAGAGATGATATCCCCGAGACTATAGGTCTTCCTGGGGGATTTCTGAGGGATTTGTGCATTTTTGGGAGGTGGTAGAATACCGGGATATTAAGTGAATTTGTATAAAGAAATGCATATTCTTTAGGTGTTAGTACCTTTAAAAGATTCATCATATCTATTGAATTTATTCTCTAATTTTAAATGGAAAAATAACGCGTAGGTACGCGAGACCTGCGGGGAACGCGCTGCAGCAAGAGGAGAGAGGTAGACGGTGAAGGAGAGGAGTGAGAAGGGACAGAAAGGATAACGGGAGATGGGAGAGAGGGAGAGGAAGAGGAAGAGGAAAGAATCTCCTGAGTCGTCACAGTATCCCCCCCTTGAGGATCAATCTCCGAGTGATCTATCCATGGTTTAAGGGGGAATTTCTGACGAAACTGAGACAGCAACCTAGGGGCGTGGACATGATGTGCCGGTACCCAGGACCGTTCCTGAGGACCGTAGCCCTTCCAGTGAACCAGAAACTGGAGTCCTTTTTTGGAAATACATGAGTCTATGAGAGACTGTATCTCGTATTCTTGTTGACCCAGGGTGGACACTGGATTAGGTCTTCGGGAGGAAAGATGGAAAACTGATGGAATTTTCATAGAGGGGGAAAGCTCAAGGCGATACGCCACATGATTGACTTTCTCCAGGATTTTAAAAGGCCCCAAGAATCTAGGGGATAATTTGGGTGAAGGAGACTTGAGCCTGATATTCCTGGATGACAGCCAGACCAAATCACCAGGCTTAAATGAAGGACCTCTTTGGCGGTGACGATCAGCTTTGATCTTTTGCTTGGCCACCGCAGACCGTAAGGATTTGAGAATCTTCTTCCAGGACTGTTGCAGGTTGGTGATATGAGAGTCGGCTGCAGGAACTCCAAAAGGAGAAGGTGAGAGAGGGAGACTACTGGGGTGAAACCAACAGTTAATGATGAAGGGGGACTCCTGAGTGGACTCGTTCTTTAAAGAATTGATGGCAAATTCTGCCCATGGTAAAAGATCCACCCAGTTATCCTGTGAGTCGGAAATGAAGCATCTCAGATACTGTTCGAGGGTTTGGTTCATCCTTTCAGTTTGATCGTTGGTTTGTGGATGATAACCCGAAGAGAACAGGAGAGAGATACCCAATCTTTGAGAGAAAGCTCGCCAAAATTTCGAAATTAACTGGGACCCCCGGTCTGAGACGATGGAAATAGGAACGCCATGTAGCCTAAAGATTTCTCTGGAGAATACATCCGCCAAGGTAGCCAAGTTGGGAAGACACTTGAGGGGAATAAAGTGAGCCTGCTTTGAAAATCTGTCCACTATGACCAAAATAGTATTCATCCCTTCGGACACTGGCAGTTCAACGATAAAGTCCATCGAAATGTGTTTCCAGGGTTGTTCAGGGATAGGAAGGGGTAGTAGAAGTCCAGAAGGCTTATGATGTAAGGTTTTGCTCTGGGCACAAACGGGACAGGCGGAAGTAAAATTAAGAATATCTTGATTCATCTTGGGCCACCAAAAAGTCCTTTTAATGAGATCAGCTGTCCTCTTGAAGCCTGGATGACCAACTGCTCTGGAGGAATGACACCAAAGTAAGATTTTATGGCGGAAACGTGGAGCCGCGTAGAGACGTCCTTCTGGTACCCTGAACCTGCTGGGATATGTGCTTGTGCCTTATGGATTTCGTCCAATACATCAAAGTTGTTGGTCGAGACTATGCATTTGGCCGGGAGAATGGTTTCTGAGCTTTCTTTGGCCTCGGATTCAGAGGCAAACTGATGAGAAAGAGCGTCCGCTTTAACATTTTTGGTACCAGGGATATAAGAGATGGTGTAGTTGAAGCGGGAAAAGAAGAGTGACCAGCGAGCCTGGCGGGAGCCCAAGCGGCGAGCACCCTCAATATATAACAAATTTTTGTGGTCGGTGAGAATGGCGATTGCTTCTTTGGAACCTTCTAACAGATGTCTCCATTCCTGGAGAGCCAACTTAATGGCCAAAAGTTCACGATTACCGACATCATAATTCCTTTCTGCTGCTGAAAATTTCCGTGAAAAAAAACCACAAGGATGGAGTTTGTCTTGGGGAGAAGTCCTCTGGGATAGGACTACGCCAGCTCCTATGTCTGAGGCGTCAACCTCCAAAGTAAAGGGAAGGGAGGTATCCGGATGACGCAGGATGGGGGCAGAGACGAACACCTTCTTGAGGGTCTCAAACGCTGTGATGGCCATTGGTGACCAGGATGAGACGTCGGCGCCTTTCTTGGTCAAGGAGGTGATGGGAAGGGCAATGGAAGAATTTTTTTTGATAAACTTCCTGTAATAATTAGCGAAGCCAAGAAAATGTTGCACAGCTTTGAGCGAATTAGGGAGTGGCCAATCGAGAACCGCCTTCAACTTCTCTGGGTCCATGGAGAAACCTTGGATGGAGATGATATAGCCTAGGAAGGCAGTGGAAGCCTGGTGAAACAAACATTTTTCCATCTTGGCGTAAAGACGGTTAGCACGTAGCCTGGAGAGCACAAGTTTGGTATGCTGAATGTGTTCCTCAAGAGTTTTAGAAAAAATAAGGATGTCGTCCAGATAGACAATGACAAAGGTACCCAAAACGTCCCAGAAGATGTCGTTCATAAATTCCTGAAAGACGGCCGGGGCATTACACAACCCAAAAGGCATAACAAGGTATTCATAGTGTCCAGAACGTGTGTTAAATGCTGTTTTCCACTCGTCTCCCTCCCTTATACGAATGAGATTATAGGCACCCCTTAAATCAAGTTTTGAAAAAATAGAGGCCCCTTGGATATGATCAAACAGTTCAGAAATGAGCGGAAGCGGATACCGGTTTTTCACCATGATCTTATTGAGTCCGCGGAAGTCTATGCAAGGCCTTAGAGATCCATCCTTCTTCTTCACAAGAAAAAACCCCGCACCGGCAGGAGAGGTGGAGCTGCGGATGAAACCTTTCTCCAGGTTCTCTTGAATATACTGTAAGTAGTCATGGCCTCGGTCTCCAGAATGGAGAGTGGATAGGACATAGACTTCGGCAGGACAGTCCCGGGGATGAGGTCGACCGGGCAATCGTACGGGCGGTGAGGAGGAAGGACCTCTGCTTGTACCTTGTTGAACACGTCCAGGTACTCATGGTACGCGGCAGGCAAGGGCGAACGGTCGGCAGGTACGGAGTCCAGACCAGCAAGCACAACCACAGGAGGATCCGCTGGCGTAGTATCTGCGGACGAGGGCCACTGGATGGGCACGGTACCAGACCAATCAATGCGCGGATTGTGGAGTTGAAGCCAAGGCAATCCTAATATAATTTGTACTGAAGGAGACTGGAAAACGTCAAAGACAATTACCTCTTTGTGACCATCAGCCAGGGTCAAGGTAAGAGGAATAGACTCCAAAATGATGAAAGCCGGCTGGAGTGGTCATCCGTTGATGGCCTCAAGACCAACTGGGCTCTTCCTTCTGACCATGGGGATTTGATTCTCCTCTGCAAACTGCTGGTCCAGGAAATTACCGCCCAATCCGGAATCTATGAACGCTTCGACCTTTACGACAAGGTTGGGACCCTCCAGTGTGGCTGGTAGCATCAGCTTCTTTGGGGGGTTTTAGGAGGAGAGGGGTTAGGAGAGACAGTACCCAGTAGAAGCCCCTCTACCTTTACTGGGTGTGCCCGTTTCCCGGCTTCAAGGGACAATTCTGTAGACGATGTTCCGAGGAAGCACAGTAGAAACACAGCCGGTTCTGGCGCCGCCGCGCTTTCTCGGTTACCTGGAGTTGTTGACTGCCAACCTGCATAGGTTCCGAAGACTCCAGAGCCAGGAGAGGAGTAGTGGCTGACCTGTGAGACATAACAGAGGAAGAAGAGTGGGAACAGTGCCTCTCGTGTCGTCGCTCTTGCATGCGCTGATCCATGTGTACGCTCAGGGTGATGAGTTCCTCCAGGGACGTAGGCCGGGCGTTAGTGGCCAGATCGTCTTTAAACGTATCTGAGAGTCCGTGCCAGTATGCCGCTGCGAGCGCCTCATCATTCCATTGAACTTTGGCGGCTAGCATTCGAAACGCGTATTTGGCAGCTGAATTTCGTCCCTGAGAAACATGGAAGAGAGAGAAGGCAGCTGTCTCGTGCCGTGCGGGGGTATCAAAAACAAGTTGGAATTCACGTCTGAATAAAATATAATCTTGCATTATTTCATTACCACGTTCCCATAGAGGAAAAGCCCAGGCAAGGGCATCTCCAGTGAATAGGGCGTAAATATACGCAATCTTAGTATGGCCAGTAGGAAACAGGGAGGGAGACATCTCAAACTGTACCTCACATTGGTTTAAGAAACCGCAGCAGTTGAGGGGGTTCCCATCATAGCGATTGGGAGAGGGAATCCGTGGACCAGGTCCGGTGTAGGTATTGGCCATTGTAGGTGCGGAAACCATGGAACCCTCCTGACTGGTGAAGGTGGCTAATTGCTGAGACACCGTAGCCAGCTGATCGCTAACAAAGCGTAAGGCTTCTATGGTAATACTTGTACCCACCTCAGGGGAGTCTGCGTTTGTTTGGCTCTGCATAATGTCACGCCTGTATGCCCGCAGGCCAAGCTAAACCCCAGTACTGAGGTGGGAACGGTATGATACCACACACCCACAGCAGTGGGAGCAAGCCCGGAGTGTGGTATAGCGTTGCTGGGCCTGTTGAAAGAGTTGTTAGCATATACTTGCAACGCTTGGGAGTGTCCGTGAGAATAGTCGTGTCCGTTTGCCAATGTTCACGGGCTCCAGAGGGTAGAGTCGTCAGAGAGCAAGCCAGGTCCTTAGGAAGCCAGAGGTCAGCGAAGTCGTATGCGTAGCAGGGTTCAAGGAGTAACCAGAGAGCAGAGTATTCCAGGGAGAGCAGGGGTCAAAAGCCAGGGAAATCCAAAGTAACACAGGAGCAGTTATTCACAGGAGCACAGAGGGAGCACAGCATAGGACAGGTAACATACAAGGAAACAGGAACTATGCAGAGCGAGGAAGAGGTGGACAGACAGGGATTATAAAGGGAGGTGCACCAATGGTAGAGAGGGGAGGAGTAGAGAGAGAAGTGGGTCTATTTTGATCTGGTTTAAAACTGATTGGCCGGCAAAGCCGGCCAATTCAGTTGAACAGCAATTCTACTTGTTGCCAAGTAGAACAAAGAAAAACCAGTCAAACAAATATTCAAAAGAAGACCAACAAGTGCACTGTTGAAGTGCCCTTAAAGCAGAAGGGTTAACTCTAAAGAACCCTTTATGGGGGATACCGAGCAGAGCACCCCGACTAACGCCCACTGGGAGGCAAACTCTGAAACCGTCCCAGTAGACTCGGCGTACGAGTACTCTGCCCGAATACGGGAGTGCACCAGCACCCGGAACATGGCCACGATGTTTGTTGGGACCCCCCCCCTCCAAAACCTGCTTCCTGGTTTTACAAATGGCTACCTTAGCCAATGACAGGAGCAGGTTGACCAGGAGATCCCTAGGCTTATCGTTCCGGGACACTGGGCACCCAAAAATAAAAAGATGAGGGGAGAAGTGTAGCCAGAACTGCAGGAGAAGGCTCTTCAAGAAGGAAAAGAGGGGCTGCAGTCTGGCGCAACTCAAATAAATGTGATATATGGACTCCCGCTCGCCACAAAAGGGACAGGCGGCGGGGGAGTCCGTGAAGTGTGCCAAGTACTCTCCTGTGCTCAGTGCACCGTGGAGGACCCTCCAACTCAAATCCCCGGCGGGACGGGGAACCAAACCTGAATATAGTTCCTTCCACCGGGATCTCTCGCCCTCGTTCGCAGGAAATACCCGCCTCCAGATAGTATCAGGGCAGGTGACAAGGGCGAGGTAGTGCCCTATATGGAGCACTAGAGAATACAGGATTTTCCTCGGCATGCCGCGGAAACATGCCGGGGACATATCCCCCAACCTCCTGAGGTTGGGGGAGAGAGGAACCCGAGGGGGTTGCCGTGGCTTTGGTTCCACGCAAAGATCCGGAGAGCTGAAGTTGATAGGTTGACAAGGCTCTCCAGTCTGCAATACCCCCTCAATGAAGGTGCGTGAGTCGGGGTGGATGGCATCTTTAATCTCCCGGATCAAACGATAAGGGACGCGGGCAGTAAGCAGACCCATACGGGGCGCGAGCACCTCTGCCCTAACCCAGTCTCGCCGCTCAAAGTCCAGGAGATCCCAGACTCTGGTCACCTGCACCAGGATTAGCCGGCGGCAAATAGAGGGTGAATCCAACATCCGAGCCCCCACTGCCGGATTATACAGCAGGGGCTCGGCGAGGAAATCAACCCCCACCGCCTGTTCCTTCCTGGTCGCGGAGACCAGTTTCCAGGCCTTAAGTAAGTCCCGGTAGTATGCCGGCAGCTCCGAGAGGTCTCTACCTAAACCCTCGGGCCTGATGATAAACAGTTGCCGGTCATACCTCATATTGCGCAGCTGGCGAAAGAAACTGGTTGCCAGCTGGCACCACTGCGGAGACGGATCTGCGAATAGGTATCTCTGCAAGTATTGGAGGTGGAAAGTGTGTAACTGGGAGCAGACACACACCACTCCCTGTCCACCCTCCTCCAAAGGAAGGCACGCAACTCCCGCAGAGACTCAATGCTTCCCCATCCAGAGAAAATCCATCAACCTCCTCTGGATCTTGTTGATAAATTCGGGGGTCGGACCCATGGCTATCAGCCAGGGCCATAGCTGACTGGCCACCAGCTGGTTGATCACCAGGGTTCTTCCCCTGAGGGAAAGCATTCTCGACAGATACACCAAGACCCCAGATGAGCAATGACTCGTTCCTCAAGATCACTGAAGTTTTCTGGGGCCGGGTTCTCCGCAGCAGACAGGTAGACTCCCAGATATTTGAGAGTATCGCTCCCCCACGAGACATTACGAAACGTGGGGGGCAAAGAGTCCACCTGTAAGGGACACACCAAATTGCCGGAGCACTTAGACCAGTTGATCCGAGCAGAAGAGGCCGCGGTGTAGACCTCTTGGCACGCTTGTGCCCGCTCTAGATCATCTAGGTCCTGGGCCACGAGGAGGACGTCATCGGCATAAGGCGACAGGACTACCTGCATGTCGGGCTCCCGCAGCACCAGCCCGGTGAGCCTCCTCCTCAGTAGGCAGAGGAAGGGCTCAATGGCCAGCACGTACAGTTGCCCAGACAGGGGGCACCCTTGACGTACTCCCCGACCAAACACAAAAGGTGCCGTCAGGGACCAATTGATCTTCACCAGACACTCTGCAGAGGCGTACAGCATCTGGAGAAAGCCCACAAATTGTGGGCCGAAGCCAAACTCCCGCAGGGTCTGCATGAGGTAACGGTGATCCACCTTGTCAAATGCCTTCTCCTGATCTAGGGACAGGAGGGCGAGTGACAGACCAGTCCTCTGCGCGTGATGTAGCAGGTCCCGGACCAGAAAAATGTTGTCATGAATACTCCGGCCCGGGACAGTATAGGACTGGTCGGGGTGAATCACCTCTGCCAGCACTGACTTGAGCCTCAGCGAGAGCGCTTTGGCTATGATCTTATAGTCCGTGCTTAGCAGTGAGACCGGTCGCCAGTTAGAGATCTGGCGGAGAACCCCCTTCTTCGGCAGCAAAGACAATATTGCCCACCGACACGAAAGGGGCATCTCACCGGTCTCCAGGGCTTCGGCCAGGACGGTGAAATCAGGTCCCAGCATCTCCCAAAAAAACCGGAAGAACGCCACAGTCAGCCCGTCTAGCCCCGGCGTTTTTCCACGGGACATGAGACTGAGGGCTTCAGAGAGCTCGGCCAGAGTCAAAGGTAACTCAAGCCGCTCCCTTCCACCCTCGCCGACCGTGGGAAGCCCCTCCCATAAGACCCTGCATGCATCTGGCTGGATGGACTCCAGAGAGAAAAGGTCTACGTAGAATCTCCGGGTTCTGTCCTGGATGCTCTCCGGGTTAGTCAGAGGGGTACCGTCTTCTGCTAGCAAGCAGGTGATATGTTTACGGTTTCCCCTCAAAGAAGAGGCACGACCCGCGACCCATCTCCCGAAGGAAGTGGATGCAGGATCGCACATACGCCCCCCGAGCTCTCCGATCTTCCAAGTCCCGGAGAGCGCACTTCCTCTCCACGTACGCACACTGCAGGTATTGGTCTCCTGCCACAGACAGCAGCTTCTCGAGATCGAGCACCTCTTCCCTAAGGGCCTCGATCTCAGCATCGCGCCGCCTGCTGGCACCTTTGGTGTACTCCTGACAAACGAGGCGCAGATGAACCTTGCCCACGTCCCACCACTGCTCTAACGTGGCAAAGTCTGATCTGCAACCTCTCCAGGCCATCCAAAAGTCTCGGACTGACGTTGCAAACCCCTTGTCTTCCAACAACGTATTGTTGAAGTGCCAATAGGCCGCCGAGGGCGCTGCTGGTAGCAGCGCCACCGTCATGGACGCACAATTGTGGTCCGAAAACGGCGCCAGCCTAATGGTACTGGACTGGGCTCGCGACAGGCTGTGGCTGGATATATACAGCCTGTCGATCCAGGACCAGGACATCCGTTCACCCCTAAACACCCTAACAGGGTTGAACTCAGTGGATGCCTCGGGATGTTGTTCTCGCCAGACGTCTACCAAGGAGTAGCGGGGGATGACCTCCCGCAAGGCCGATGCAGAACACGGGTGTGGCTCCAGGCCATTCCGGTCTTTCAGAGCCTCGAGGGTGCAGTTGAAATCCCCTCCGAGCACCACGTGTTCGTCCGCGTCCACTGTCTCCAGGTATTCAGACATTCTGACGAAGAACTGCCTTCTCAGGGGTCCGGTGGCAGGAGCATACACGTTCAAGAAATTAAACGTGTAGTCCTCGTGCCGGACCCTGAGATGCAACAGGTGACCTGGAACAACAGTTTTGGCAAGCAGTTGAAAGGACTCAGAGAACAGTGTCACCACCCCACTAGATGACGAAGTGAGGTGGCTGAAGAAGACCTTGCCTCGCCACTCCAGATGCCAGCTGGCTTCAGCCTCTGGAGTGGTATGGGTTTCCTGCAGGAAACTCACAGAATACTTTCCCTTCTGTAAAAAGGAGAGTACCTGGAACCTGCGAAACCCGTCCTTACAGCCATTCACGTTAAGTGTACCGATGCTCAAAGCCATTGGTAATCAGGAGTTTTGCTTTCCACAGGCGCTCAGGGAGCTACACCCCGAGAAGCCTTTATATCGTCTCGCATCAATTTATGAAATTTCAGGACACGAAGATGGATAGGCCCAGAGATTTTGGCCTTGTGGTTAGCCCTGATGTATACTAAGAGAGAGTGGAGAATGACCGAGGCATCCTTCCACCCTCCAAGGGCCAACTGCACCTTCGTGGTTCTGTGTTTGCAGAGGGTATCCTCCAGGAAACCATCTAGCTCCTGGGCAGGGAAAATGAGGGTCAAAGAGTCCACCGCCTCCGCGGTGCCAGAGGACTCCTCACTGAGCCCCAACTCCCCGAGCTCCTCTTGACTGAAAAACTGAAGACCCCCACCCTTCTCTGCGGGGGCCTTTCTCAGCCTTAAAGTGGGTCCCCTCCTCGGTGTTTCCACGAGGGGGTCCACTATATCCTCCACATCCAACCCCGGGGTGGGATGTTCAGGGGTTGCTGGTGGCGGTATGGCGGAGGTAGCGGTCTCGCTAGTGTCCTCGGGGGCCAACGAGGCACACAGTGCCCTCCTGGTCTCCTCTACCACCATGCGAACAAACGGGATGCCACGGGCAATTGCATTAATCGCGGGAGGGCACATTTCAGCAAGTACCTCATAGGGAGGGTCCAGCTAGCAGTCGCCTCCAACAAAGTGCCCGACCAAAACTCCTCACCAGGAGAGCTCACATCTGGCATCTCCCAGATGCAAAATGAAGTGCTCGCTAAAACACCCTCACCCACACCCGCTTCCCCCGCTCCATCCTCCAAACCCCCAACCACGGGGGTCAGCCCTAGCCCATCCCCTTCTTCCGGTGACACAAACCGGGGCTCAGCCTCAGGTGTGCCACCCGAAGGCGGCACAGCCGGAGGGGGATCCTGGCCGACCTCCGAGTCCCCGAAGACAACTGTGTCCGGCGCGGCAGATTCACTGAAACACAAGTCCCCGGGGGATGTTCTCCAACTGGGAGGGGTGTTGGACGGCTCCCCAACGTCCATTTCTAGGAGCTAAGCCTCATGTTGTTGAGCACTTTGATCTTCCACCCCAGGGACGCCGGGTACCTCCTCCTGCATTCCCTCCAGATCTTCGAGGGGGGGGACTGCATATTTATGGGGTCTGGCTTACACTGGCTAATCCTAACCTGTGGGCCAGACAGGGCCACCCTGTGCGATATTGATGTTGCATTCCGCTTTGGAGACTTCTGAGGGTGAACGTAATACGGTTCACCCTCCTCGCCCTCCTCAATCACCCTCTTGTTCTTAGTTTTTGCTTTCCTCTTCCTGGGGATTGATTCCCCAAAAAAGGGTACCGCCACCTCCTCAGCGGGAGCCTCCCACCGCTTCCCAGCACCCTGTACGGTGCTTACATTGGGGGTAGGGTGCTCCTGGGGGGAGACAGCGACAACAGAGGGTGACTTCTTCAGGGTTACTCTTTTCTTCTCCCTCTTTTTCCTGGGGAGAAATGCAGACGTCCCCGCCCGAGATGGGTCAGCAACATCTCCTGCGGTCCCAGAGGGCTCCGCCATGGTGGGCGCAGCGGTACAGGGTGTCTCCTCCCGGGGGGGGCAGTGACAACAGAGGGTGGCCGCTCCAGGGTGACCCCTCACCCTCTCTCCGCTCCCCGGGGAGAGGTGCAGATGTCACTGCTCGAGACGGGGCAGCGACATCTCCTGCAGTCCCAGGGGGGACCTGGGCCCCCAAGCGCCCCGCCCCGGTGGGCGCGACAGCACAGGGTGTCTCCTCCCGGGGGGGGACAGCGACAACAGAGGGTGGCCGCTCCAGGGCGACCCCCTCCCTCCGCTCCCCGGGGAGAGGTGCAGATGTCAGTGCTCGAGATGGGGCAGCGACATCTCCTGCGGTCCCAGGGGGGACCTGGGCCCCCGAGGACCCCTCTGTGGTGGGCGCAGATGTCACTGTTCGAGATGGGACAGCGACATCTCCTGCGGTCCCAGGGGGGGGCCTGGGCCCCCGAGGGCCCCGCTGTGGTGGGCGCAGACGTCACTGTTTGAGATGGGACAGCGACATCTCCTGCGGTCCCAGAGGGGACCTGGGCCCTCGAGGGTTTTTCCTTCTCCCTCTGTTCTTTGGGGAGAGGTACGGACGTCAATGTTCGGGATGGGACAGCGACATCTCTTGCGGTCCCTGGAGGGACCTGGGCCATCGAGGGCCCCGCTGTGGTGGGCACAGCGGCACCGGGTGTCTTGGCAGAGGGAGCGGTGGGTGCAGGAGCTGAAGTGGGATTTCTATTCCCTTTGGGGCAACTCCTACGAGTGTGCCCCAGCTCCTTGCACAAATAACACCTAACCCCCTCTGTGCCATAGAACATAGTGTATTGAATGCCCTCGTAGGGCACCCTAAAGGACCCCTCCACAGATTCTGTGCTCTCCGGCAGCAGCAGCTGTACCTGCCATCTAAATGAGAGCACATGCCTCAGTGCTCTATCCCTGCAGCCCAGCGGAATTTTTGTTATGGGAGATTTAATATCTCCCAGGGCTTGCAGGCGTGGGTGCATGAGGTTGTCTGGGATGAAGGGGGGCACATTGGACAGGATGATTTTTGTGCCTAACCCCTCCATGGGCTCTATGGGGATGCAGGTCCCCCCTACCCTGATGCCTTTCTGCACCAGGGTGTGGGTGGCAGCCAGTGTACGGAGGAAGAAAATGCCCCTCCCATACATCTTGCTGGCCGCCACCACAGCAGAGGGACCCACAACGTCTGCCACAGCCCTCAAATAGGTCTCCATGTTGAGGCCAGGTGACATTGGTCTCCTCACCCCAAGATTCCTGCTCACACCGGGCGTGGCCCCAGCGTTGTTGTTGCTGGGGTCAACGCCTGCAGCTGGCACCTGCGCCCATGTTGGAACTGGGACTGCAGGGGTTAAACTGACAACAGGAGCCGGGGGAGTTGTGGCCAGGGCACTGGATGTACCAGGCCTAGGGCTGTGGTTATTGATCCTAGGAGCCCCAGTTTTTGGAGTCCGATGTCCAGGTGTGGCCCCCGTTGCTGCACTAGTCCTATTCCTCCCAGGCATGCTAAAATAAGCCTCTAAGTAAGGGGAGGAAATAATGCTTAGGGAAAGAGATGCAGAGAGGAAACTGTCCCTTTAAGAACCAATTAACTATCTCTGCACAGGGAGGGGAAGAAAAACAGCTTTTTAAAACCTGCTGTAATCTTCTCTTTTCTCCCCTTATTATTTAACTCTCTCTCTTACAAGAAACCACACCACAATATTGAAGGTCTTAAAGTAAGACACAGAGCTCCCAAAAAAGCAAATGACAAAAGGAAATCAAGCTTAAATTAAAGTGAAACTAGAAGTAAAATAAACAGCCAGGGGTAGGGGAGGAGAGAGGGTTTGAGACTGCAGTTTACAGCCAGCCAAACTGCAGCTTATGCTGGGTTAAAACACTGCAGCCTCTGGGTGAAAACCAAAAACGGTTTTTAAACCTGAAATACACCCAAAAACCCTCCACAAAACTCACAGTATACTCACAGTATACTCCCCCACAGATCCACAGCAAAATATAACAAATAAAGAAAGAATAAAGCTGATTCCTTACCAAATGCCTGGGAGCTCTTCACACACGCTTCTGAGTGAGAAGCAGGAGATAGGTCAGGGGGAGAAGAGGAGGAGACAGAAGAGGCAGTCATGGGAATGGCCTGAACAGCTTGGGAGGCGGAGACATGGAAATCCTGATAAGGAGAGTCTGTGCGCGCGGCCCCTGTAAGCTGGGGACGCGCGCGCACAGACTACAACACAGGTGCGGCCCGCACAAAGCAGGGAAAGGCAGCAGGAGGGGGACGGAGCCAAGCAGAGAGAAATGCGGGCGAGGCCTGAGCCCGTGCGATGGCCAGCAAGGGCAGAGAGGAGCATGCACGCGCGTCCCCCGTGGGCTGAGGGGGCACATGCACCGGATGCATCACTAGGCACACGGAACGCCGCGCTGCGGGCACCACAGGCTGCAGAGGCAATGGGACGGGTGGCACCACAGGGGAAGGTAAGGGAGCTACAGCGGGGGAGAGGGAGCGGGGAGGATTATGGCAGGGACTGTGGGAACGCGTCGGTACGCGAGACCTGCGGGGAACACGCTGCGGCAAGGGGAGAGAGGTAGACGGTGAAGGAGAGGAGTGAGAAGGGAAAGAAAGGATAACGGGAGATGGGAGAGAGGGAGAGGAAGAGGAAGGAATCTCCTGAGTCGTCACAGAATTGTACTTACAAGATTATATCTTGTGATATACAATGGATAGGATCTGTGCTTTTTCCCCGTCTCTTTTCTAATGCTCCAGTAACTCAGCTGGAACGACGTGACCATCAGGTAATCACTGACCCCTTGTGGCGGATCCGCTGGAATTTCTTTACTGCGTCTATTGCACGGGTTGTGTGCCGGTTCAGTTGTAAAAACAAAGGATAGGACAAATTGTGCAGCAGAGCAACACTAATTTAATAAAACATCAAATAAAAAAGTGAACACTCACATGTTAGTGCCTCTCCTCGTGTGACATTATGGGTTTTTAGGTCCTGCCTTATTTTAAGTAGAAATACCCTCCTGAGGTATTTTTATCTGTTGATCTGTGTTATAATATTTTCAGTACTGTACTGTGATTCATTAAGACTTTTCCTGGTCTTTAAGAGGATAATTTGTCAACATGAGGATTAGTACGCACAGCTAGTGGTTTGATTATACAGACCCATTAAGCATTTTTTATGCCCCCATTTTTTATGTCTCTATTTTTTATGCCTTCATTTTTTTTATGCCTCTAATTTTTGTATCAGGATCAAAATTAAGTTAGGCACATTGTATTCAACCTGGTGTTGATTTAATATAATAGCGATCCGATTGGTCACTCTTATCATATCCCATGGATTGTTGGATCACTTAGATGGTAATATTCTCTGATCTGACAGTCTACGGGTTAAATATCTGTGGGTATAAATACAACACCAGGGGGAGGAGAGCTCCATGACCCCTGAGGAAGTGACAGCCTAAGTCACGAAACGAGTAGTTGCGTGATACTGGGGATCCCAGCAGTGACGTATCGAGTGTAGATGTTGGCAACTTGTGGCCGCGAGGTAAGAGAGACATCGACTTGTAAAGCACTGCAGGCAGCCAGAATTCCATGTTGCGGACGGCAATTTTATGTCACACGAGGAGACGCACTAACATGTGAGTGTGCACTTCATTTGTGGTTTTTATTTAATTAGTGTTGCTCTGCTGCACAATTTGTCCTATCTTTTGTTTTTACAACTGAACCGGCACACAACCCGTGAGACGCATTAGACGCAGTAAAGAAATTCCAGCGGATCCACCACAAGGGGTCAGTGATTACCTGATGGTCACGTCGTTCCAGCTGAGTTACTGGAGCATTAGAAAAGAGACGGGTAAAAAGCACAGATCCTATCCACTGTATATCACAAGATATAATCTTGTAAGTACAATTCCTAGTACATCTGCAGGAGGAGTGTCAATTAGTTCTATGTACTGTACAATGGTGTGTCTTTTTTATATTCCGCAGTAAAAGGAAGACCAAAGACAGAAGATGCTGCATTCTTCGGATTGAATTTTGTGAGCAATCTGAACGGGGTCCTTCATACTGTGGACATTATTTTGGACATTTCGGGAACCAGTATTTATATTTTAACTTTGTGCGCCGGGGCTTCATTCTCCTTTCTATCAATTGTTCCATAACGGGATTCCAGGGAAATTCTGTATATGTTAGTTCCCTTGGCAGCCATTCCCTATCACGGAATCTATAGGGTTATTCACCTTATTTAGTCATCATCATTATAGTGTCACTGTATAGGTGTAGTTTAGCGCTTGTTTATGTTATTTAGATAGTGGTGTAGTTTATGAAAGAAATTGGGCTGACGTCACAATGCAATACCAAGGAGGCAGAGCCAAGTGTGAATAGAGCAGCAAAAAAGGAAATACGACACATATACATACCCCGGAAGAAGTCGCAGACAGCGACGAAACGTACTGTACGTCGGGTCTTTGCCGACAGCTTGTTATTTGTAGTCAACCTCAGTCAGAACGTCGGGTTTTGCCGACAGTTTGATATTAAGTTAAACTCATTTTGAGCATCCTAGATTGCAGCATTACTTTATGGTCCTACAAGTCCTGATACACCAATACAGAGAGGTGTTGGTTAACGTATGATCACATGGCAGTACCTTCTGTTCATATTACATAGGGGCTTTGCTCCAACCACAGGGCAACACTCCCCCTTATCCACCTTCACAGTGATTATGGAAGCATTTCCTGCTGAATACGCAAGGCAGCTCCAAATATACTGACCCGGGTATCAAACTATATTAACACCACAGGTGCTACCAGTGATTTACCTATAACCAGAGAGACACAGAATCCTAGTAAATATACCCATTAAGGTATACTTATCCGTTTGCACTCCTATCCCTTTCAGTGATTAAAGGAAATGGGACATATGCTTCTCGTACAACGTACACTCTAGCGCAATACACTAAACGGAAAAACAACGAAATGTAATGATTTTGTGGCTCACAGCCCTCCCCTAAAGAAGGATAGAATAACACTTTCATTTACTTATACAGCTATACTCACCCCGTTTCTCTTCTGCGTGTCGTCCTGGTCATTAGGATAGGATACTCACGAACTTACTGCGACGTATGCGCAGATAGACTCACGAAATAAGAATATACGCCTGTAGACGGACGTTCACAGAGGTACACAATTGGAGACTTTATAAGGTGAAATTATAACGAGGCTTTATTGTGCCTTTTCCATAACATCAGGAAACCATCCAAACAAGGGGGAAACAAAGCTTCTATTCACTTGGGAGTGGTTCTAGTGAAATACTATGCAATTCACAACTCCCTTAGTTAAGCATGTCTCCCAGTCCCAAACACATAGCATGAAATGAACAGATATAAAAAGTGTTGTAATAAAAGTCTTATCAGTTCCTTGTAGTTTGGAGGGAAAATCTTCTCTGTCCCTGGTTGCTACCTTTTCTTCAGGGTTTGTCAGCATTCAGGTTTAGAAGTTTCCCCTGTGTCTTGGAAGCAGCTCTGCTGTGTCTTCTGGCAGAGCTCAAGACATGGTCAGCTCCAGAGATCTGTGTTCTCTTGGTCAGTCTCTCCTGGGAGACTCAAGAACCTCTGCTCTGTCTCCAAAGTTCAGCTCACACGTGAGCTAAGGAGTCACTTCCTGTCTCAAAGGCAGGCTTTTTCTACCACCTGTAATCAGGCAGGTGGTGTTAGTTAATTTGCTACCAGCAGTTAACCACCACACTGCTGGATTAGAGGCACATTTGCGAAAAGGGATAAGTCCCCTGTTCCATACCTCCCCTGTTTGTGGGAAGCTCGGGTTTACCATGGCCAAAGCCCATCCTTCCACTCTCATTCGAGATCTTTCTGTGACTTAAATGAGAGTGGATGGAGGAAGAGAACCCTCTGTCCCCCTGGGATTGGAGCCCTTTCTCCAGTTTATTTTTGTCTCCTCCCGAAGGTGCTTGAGATGAGCACTCCTCAGTCGCTAGAGGAGGACTTTTTCCAAGTACAGTCTTTTTTCTACATGCGCGGTCATGAGATTTCCCTCGCGTCGGGTGCTGGTCTTATTGTAGGCAGACTGTATAGCAGCAGTTGCAGAGCATTTAAAAACAGCCCTTTGAGTTTTCTGCTCTTAAAGCTGTCTCTCTGCCCTTTTCCCACTCAATGGGGTTGCAAGTTCAGCCTCTTTGAGATTAAGTTGCAATTCCACACCCACTTCCAGAGAATGTCCCATCTTTTCAGCTTCATCAACTAAGGATTCTTCTGGTTTTGATTCAGCACGTGTACCTTCTTTGGTTGCCTGTTGGGTGGCTGAAGGTTTTGCTAGTGCTTGTTTAGGTGGTTCAAATTTTGCAACCTTGTCTTTCAGACGAGCGGTATTCCCAGCTCTCACTGTACCCTTGTCTTCATGGGTTTTTGTGGCCGTGGGATACTGACGCTTAATCAGGGTCAATACTTGTCCTTGTAGGACTGTAATCTCATCCGTGAGAGATCCCTGTTTTTTGAGTGCATCTTGCAAGTCTCTTCTCAGGGAATTTATCTGCATGCTTTGCTTTCTCTGAGCTTGCTTCCACATTTTTATTGCATTGTGAAGCACTATGAACTTCTTTGCTTGGGCCACAGTTACTTGTTTCAGTTTCTGGACCTTCTTGTGCTCCCTTTAGTGCCGCGTCACCTGGGTTCTAAGCTTGGAATTAAGCGTTGCTTTGGTGATGCTCAGGGTAGCCTTCAGTTTCTCATGCTGCTTTGCGGGGACATACTGGGTCATCAGACGTTCCTGCAGCACTTGAATTTCTTTAACAGCCTGCAGATTGTCATCCTGCAGAGTTCGTGCTTCTCCTCTGCCTTCTCGAGGTGCGTACGCAGACCTTGCAGTTGGTTCTGCAGGCGGAGCTCTGCTTCAAACTTCTCACCTTCCAAAAGTCTATTTATTTCTTTAAGCTCGTGCAGCTTTTCATTTTTTTCCTTGATGTCGTTTGTCAAATTAAAATTTTCTTCTTTGAGTTTTACGTTTTTTCTTTGTAATCTTAAATGTTCTCCTTTTTCAGTCTCTGTACTATTCAGGGCCTCTTTGCAGTCCTCCTTCCATTTACGCACATCTGCTTTGAGACTGACAGTCTCCTGGCGTGAGACATCCTTCTCTAGGTTGAGGGTCTGAAGCTCCTTCTGGGAGACTTGGAGATTTGTATTAAGATTGGCAATAGTTTCTTAGCAATGTCCTCAGTGAGACTGTGTAGTTCCTTTCTGGAAACTTCCAGGTCTGTGCGGCAGCTGTTGGTCTCATGATGTGAGGCATCCAGTGCTCTGCGGAGTGTCTGAACCTATTTCTGAGATACGTCCACCTCTATCCGGACACTGTTGACCTCCTGTTGTGAGGCATTCAGCTCTATGCGTAGAGTGTGAACCTCTTGCTGGAAGACTGTCATCTGCTTTAGTGCCTCCTCATACTTCCGCTTTAGTGTTGCCACCATTTTATCAGATTGGCTTTGCTTTCTATCCATGGTGGAAATAGTAGCATTTGCAGTATCTAGCTCAGTCTTGAGATTGTCCAATTCTGTCCTGGCTAAAGAGTAAATTGTGAGCACATCTTTTTGTAGCCTCACGTTATTTTTCTGTAGCTTTGTGTAACCATCTTCCTTTTGTTTCAATTGTTCACGGAGCATATCACAGTCATGCCTGGCATTTTTCAGGGCATCTTCAGGGTTGGTCAAGGGATCGTCACTCACTGGTTCCGGCTCCACTTCCCTGGGAAGGCTGGTTGAGGGTTCCTCACTGTTGGCACCGGTCAGACACTTCTTTGGGGTACACGACTTCTGCCTTGGGCCCTCTGGATATTCGGTTAACTGCGGGACGAATTCTCCATTTTCTCTAGGCTGCAGGGCAACTCGGTCTCCCTTTTCCTCTACAGGATCTGCGGACGTGTCTGTTCCTTCCATGGTAAGTGAAGAACCGCTTTTCTTTTTCTTTTTCCGCTTTTTGTTTTGGATGACTCCGTCCCATCAGGAATACTGGGGTCTCCTTCTTTATTTGATACTTTAGCAGCTTCATTATATACGCCAGGCTTTTCTTGCAGTTGCTTTAGCTGACAGAAATATTGGGTGATCTGCTGCTCCCGCTCTTTCTCTTGTCGACCATATTCGTCATCATAGAGGGTGGTCTTTTCTGTTCGTGCCGAGTTCAGGCACCCCCACCATTCTTGGGGTGTTTTGTGGATGTGACTCGGTTTGGGTTCCCCGTAAGAGATGTCTTCCTCTTTATTGGACTGGAAGGGCCACTCTTCCGTGGGGTAGGGTTCATTACAGGAACGCTGCATCTTGTTCTCCATTTTTAGGCTATCAGGTGTAATTTTCTTCCTGACCTCAGGAGGCGCTATTGCAGCTGTTGCCACTGTATTTGCTAGAACCCCCAATTGTGGTAGTCCTACAGGTGGGCATATTTTGCTTCTAGAGGTCGTAGCTCTCACAGGCATCTCTGTAGACTTTTCTTTCTTGGGTAATTTTTTACAATATCAGCAGTACAGTGCATGCATTTTCTCTTATCAGGTATACAAGATGTGCAGTTGCTAGGTAAAAACATCTATTTGCTTTACACCATTTACTTGCTAGGTTTAATCTCTCATTAGGTATGCTGAATGTGTGGTTGCTAGGTAAAAAAATTCTGTTTGCTTTACACCATTTACTTGCTAGGTGCTATCCCTCCGCTTCAGCAACAGAATTTGGTTTTCTGCTTGAGTTCAGTAATTTTCAGTCTCATCTTTGGGTATTATGGCATTCACAGTTCAAACTTTCGGTGTCTGTTTTGCTCCCAAGATATATATAGGCAGACTTTTTTACTTGCAGAAAAAAAACATTCCTTGCAGTAGACTATTTCTTTCATTCCCGGCAGGGTGACTCAACACTCAGCAATTGGCTTTGAAAAACCTTTTACACAGTTCAGCAATCCCTTTTCCCCTATAGGGCAATTTTACACTCAGCATTTGTTTGCAAAAAATTCCCCTGCTTCAGCACAGTCTTGTATCAATTTTCACTCTTTTCTGCATATACTCCATTCATAGCTGGTAGCCCTATGCGGTGTGGCAACCTTTGTTTGAAAAATCAGTACCACTCGTGGGTCACCATCTGTATTCACAGCTTTTGCGAAACTTTTGAAAACAACAAACACCTATCCCTTTTTAAGGGCTGACTCACTTCTTGAACCCTGACTATGGCTGGAAGGCAAACCCCCTATTTCAATGACCATATTACACTTTGTGATAGGCAAATAAGGTTTAGCTGCTTCAGCGGTCTCTCTCCTCTTGGGAATGGGGAAAAGAGTCCATCTGTGGTTTTGTCAGTTTCAGTGCAGTGTAAGTTTCAGTGGTGTGTATCACTTTAACTCTGGTCTCTGCTGCATGAGATTTTTTTTTTTTTTTTTTTAAGTTGCTCAGACTGTTTGCAGGCAAAAAGCATTAAAAAAATTTCACATAAAAAATCTCCGGTCCTTTTTAACTTCAAAGACACCTCTCATCCCACTTCTAACACCATATGTAGACGGACGTTCACAGAGGTACACAATTGGAGACTTTATAAGGTGAAATTATAACGAGGCTTTATTGTGCCTTTTCCTTAACATCAGGAAACCATCCAAACAAGGGGGAAACAAAGCTTCTATTCACTTGGGAGTGGTTCTAATGAAATACTATGCAATTCACAACTCCCTTAGTTAAGCATGTCTCCCAGCCCCAAACACATAGCATGAAATGAACAGATATAAAAAGTCTTGTAATAAAAGTCTTATCTGTTCCTTGTAGTTTGGAGGGAAAATCGTCTCTGTCCCTGGTTGCTACCTTTTCTTCAGGGTTTGTCAGCATTCAGGTTTAGAAGTTTCCCCTGTGTCTTGGAAGCAGCTCTGCTGTGTCTTCTGGCAGAGCTCAAGGCATGATCAGCTCCAGAGATCTGTGTTCTCTTGGTCAGTCTCTCCTGGGAGACTCAAGAACCTCTGCTCTGTCTCCAAAGTTCAGCTCACACGTGAGCTAAGGAGTCACTTCCTGTCTCAAAGGCAGGCTTTTTCTACCACCTGTAATCAGGCAGGTGGTGTTAGTTAATTTGCTACCAGCAGTTAACCACCACACTGCTGGATTAGAGGCAGATTTGTGAACAGGGATAAGTCCCCTGTTACAACGCCCTAGGGTAAATTGATGCCACCAGTGCATTTACTTGAATCAGAGAGGTACAACTACAGTTAACATACCCATCTTGGTACACTCATCTCTTTACACTTTCACCCCTCCTACTGGGTAATGATACCGGGACTTTGACATCTGGTGCAACGTATGCTTCGACTTAACACATCTAACGGAGTTAATCAATATCGCACTGGTCAATCTCCTTATCAGGAATTTCTGTATATCATTGCTGACAATATAATTCAGAACACTTGCCCACTAAAGGGAAATTAAATGGACATTAAGTGAACGACTATCTGCCTAGCATACAAAGGGTTAAAATTTCGCCATATACTTACCTTCATTTTCTCACTAGGCAGTTCGATATAACACCACTCTGACAGTTCACTGTGACGCATGCGCAGTCGGACACAGGACACAGAGCCCCAATCAAAACATTAGACCTATTACATACTGAAGTGAGCTTTACTACTCCCGGCAAAACACTTGACAGGTTTCACTGATTCAGACTGCTCCATATACTCATTCCTATACGGTTTGAATGGAACAACTGAGTGACTTCAACACATAGACATACACCCTACCCGGTTATATGTCTATTTTTAACTACACACTATATGTTAATAAAATTGATTTTACTTATTTTCTTTTGCTACCTCTGACCACATTATAATATAAAGGTCTGCAGTGCACCATATCAGGGATCTATTTGTATCCGGCTGTGGATACATATCCATTTATATACATACTGTACACAGATATCATCGTCACCAATTTTTATGAGTGCCTTTGTTCTCTATTTGGATCCCTTTTATTAAAGAATTGGTTGTACTATGGAGTGTGTTCTTTTGTGCTCTCTTAGATAACTGTGGGATTGGTTTACCAAGCTTCAGAAACTTCTATTGCTGAGACATATTGTGACAGATACAGTATGAGGGAACAGTAGTGAAAAGAGGATATTACGGCCCTAAATGAGTGCAGGGTTTCTGCTCCACTCCACGGTTTGGAGATTTACCAAGGGGAATCCAGAACGGGACTTCTAGCTCTCCCAGCTTTCACAGGACTGGAGCAGCTGATTGAGCAGGGAGATGATTAAAAGATTCCTCTAAACAGAGCAAGACAGAGCTGTTTGACTCTCAAGAGGAGGGTGTGCTGAAAAGCTGTTATGCTGTGAAAAAAACGTTTGTTTTGTTTGTTTGATTTACTCCTGTTATCTGCTGTAGCATTTGTATGGCAAAATAAACAGGCCAAGCTTTTCACCTCTGTGTCAGAAGACTGTCTCCTCTACCTGGAAGGCTGTGTGAAAGTGCTGATCCTTGGACAAAAGGTACAGAGCAAGAAGGTACTTTGTCACATATGCTGGGGAATGCAGACATCACACTGACAAGCCTGTAAGATGCAAAAGGGAATAAAGGAAGTAGTCACAGCCCTGGCCCAATCCACATCTACACAACATGAAATGAAGAACAGGCTGGCTGAGGGTTATGCCACACAGCAAGAAACCAACAGCAGGCTGGCTGAGGGTTATGCCACACAGCAAGAAACCAACAGCAGGCTGGCTGAGGGTATTGCCACACAGCAGGAAAACATGGCAATATTGCAGAGACTGGTGCTGGCCCAGGCTGAAGCTCATCAACTGCTCAGAGAGGAGCAGCAAAATACCGCCCATGCTTTACATCAGGAGATCCAGGGCCTATCTGAGAGGCTTACCGGGGATGCCGCAGAAGCACATCCTAAGGTGGTTAGAGTGAGTAACTACCTGCAAAAGATGTAGAGGCCTACCTGATGGTGTTTGAGAGGACGGCGGAGAGAGAAAAATGGACTGTGGCTGAATGGGCAAGTCTGCAAGCACCGTTCCTGTGTGGGGAGGCCCAGAAAGCATACTATGATCTGGAACCAGCTCAAGCCAGTGATTACAGCGATCTGAAAAAGGAGATCCTGGCGTGCCTAGGGGTGACAACGGCGGTCCATGCCCAGAGGTTTCACTCCTGGACCTACAACCTGGATAAAGCCACAAGATCACAGATGTTTGACTTAATACATCTTGCCAGAAAGTGGTTACAACCGAAAATCAACACATCCAGCCACATTGTGGAGCAACTAGTGATGGACCGATTTCTGAGAGGCTTACCTACTGCCCTTCGTTGCTGGGTTAGCCAGAGTGATCCCCAAATGGCTGACCAGTTAGTCGCGTTGGTAGAACGGTACAGTGCAGCTGGAGAATGGCTTCAATCCCCTATCCAAGGGCAGCCTCAGAACCGGAAGGTCCAGAGCCCCAGCAAAACTGGTAGGACTGTTCCAGGGAAAAGGGGGAATTTTGATGAACAGGTTGGGGTCTATAACCCCAGGGACATAACCACAAGAGAAAAGAACTTTGTTAAGCGGGAAGAACCTATAAGGGACTATGCTGTAAAATGTTTTAAATGTCGAGAGTTTGTACATATGGCAAAGGACTGTCCGAGAATGGTTGAACCCATGGAATGGAATGTGGGTAGTAATAATGAGGATGATTACTCACTATATGCCCAAACTGTGTGTTCTGCAAACAAAATGGTTGTTTGAATAGTTACCCTTGGTGTTCCGTACAGGTAGAGGGAAAAAGGGTTCAGGCATTACTTGACTCAGGGAGTATGGTTACCCTCATAGACCCAGATTTGGTAAATGGTATTCAGATAGATGACTCCCAACAGATTAAATTTCCTGTATACATGGGGATGTACATAACTACCCCACCGCTGAAATACAGGTTGATTCACAGTGTGGCTCTGTGAATTGGTGAGTTGGTCTTGTACCAAAATTAGCCCATGACATGATTATTGGTAGAGATTTTCCCCATTTTCTAAGTTTATGTCCAGCTGCTGAAAAACTTGCCACTAGTTCGTCAGATGAATGTAATGATGATTTCCCATTTGCTGACATTTTGGGAGACGAACTAGACAGCACAAATAAGTCTGGGAGTAAACAGCCATACCCTGTAAAAGCACTAGTGGGCGACAACCCAGAAACAAAATGGTGCCGGACCATCTATTAGACTGGAACCAGACATTGACCTTATTGATTTAGAGGTTAGCCCAGGTAACTTTAAGAGTGCCCAGTGGTCTGATCCCACTTTGTCAGTAACCCGAAATTCCATTTAAGTAAGGAATGGAACCCCTACTAATCCAGACAGACCCTTGTCTTATCCTTACTTTGAGGTGGATAACGATCTGTTGTATCGCCTTGAGGAAAAACAGTCTGTTAGAGTAAAACAGTTGTTAGTGCCAAAAGCGTATCAGCGCACTGTGTTAAGCCTCGCGCACAGCCATGTACTAGGTGGTCACCTAGGGGTTGAAAAAACTAAAGAGCGTATTCTCAGGAGTTTTTACTGGCCGGGGGTGATGGCAGCAATAATAGATTATTGTTCATCGTGTCCTGAATGTCAGCTCACTGCCCCTTTGCCAGCGTACCGTAGTCCATTGGTACCCCTACCAATAATTGGAGTCCCATTTGAACGCATTGCTATGAATTTTGTTGGCCCTTTAGTGAAGTTAGCCAGGGGGCATCAATACATACTGGTGATATTAGACCATGCGACCCGATATCCTGAGGCAATCCCTCTACGCACAGTCTCAGCAAAATCTATTGCTAAAGAGTTAATGATGATGTGTAGTCGGGTGGGGATTCCCAAGGAGATCCTATCAGATCAGGGTGCTCCATTCATGTCTCGGGTAACCAGGAGTTATGCAAACTTCTCCACATAAAACAGTTAAAAACCTCTGTGTACCACCCACAAACTGATGGTTTGGTGGAGCGGTTCAATCAAACCCTAAAGGCAATGCTGCGGAAAGTAATTGATAAGGATGGAAAGAACTGGGATTTTCTGTTACCTTATTTAATGTTTGCTATTAGAGAAGTGCCCCAAGCATCTACTGGGTTTTCACCATTTGAATTGTTGTATGGTAGACAACTTAGGGGGTTACTTGACATAGCCAAGGAGACATGGGAACAGGAGACTACACCCCATCGCAGTGTAATTGAGCATATAACCCAAATGCAGGAACGCATGGCAGCTATTATGCCTATAGTGCGGGAACATATGGAAAAGGCTCAACGTAACCAGCGGAAACGCTATAATAGGAATGCTAGGGTCCGTAGGTTTCAACCTGGAGAGTCCTAGTGTTAATCCCCACAGTAGAAAGTAAATTTCTGGCAAAATGGCATGGGCCATATGAGGTTATTGAAAAAATGGGTGAGGTAAATTATAAAGTAAGGCAGCCAGGCAGACGAAAGCCTGAACAAATATACCATTTGAACTTGCTCAAGCCCTGGAAAGAAAGGGAGGTTCTAATTACTGTGGAAACCACTGCCTTTCCTGCTAGGAAAAACCCAGATCCAGAAGTGAACATATCAAAGGCCCTGTCTCTACACCAGGCACGTGAAGTCAAGGAATGTGTTAAATTAAATAAAAGGGTATTCTCCGCAGTTCCAGGAAGGACTAGGGTTATTAGGTATGACATTATAACCGAACCAGGAAAAAGGGTCAATCTTAAGCCTTATAGAATAACTGCAGCTCGTAGAGAGGCCATTAGAGCAGAGGTTAATAAAATGCTAGAGCTTGGGGTGATTGAGCAGTCACAAAGTTACTGGAGCAACCCCATTGTGCTTGTACTAAAGCCAGATGGGACTGTAAGGTTTTGTAACGATTATCGCAAGCTGAATGATATCTCAACATTTGATTCCTACCCCATGCCAAGGGCTGATGATCTAGTGGATAGACTTGGGAAAGCCTGTTACCTCACCACACTAGATTTGACCAAGGGTTACTGGCAGGTTCCACTCACAGAGCAGGCAAAGGAAAAGACTGCCTTTTCTACTCCTGATGGTCTTTTCCAATACAAGGTGTTGCCGGTTGGTCTGAATGGGGCTCCTGCCACCTTTCAAAGGATGATGGACAAAATATTAAGGCCACATACATTATATGCAGCTGCATATTTAGACGATTGTGAGGAGTTTGGGTTCCCGGCGCCCGTGCCCTGGTCCCTCCTCACCTTCGTTAACCCCCGCTGCCGTGGTGCGTGCCCCTCGATGGCGTCGCATACCTCCTGCTGTCCTGAAGGTTCCTCGCCGTCCCCGGTGGTCTCCCATTCCTGCTGGCTCTTCCCTCTCCCATGCGGCTGCCATGTGTCCCGGCCGCGCGCGTCTACAGCGCGCGCCGGGTGAAGATAATTTATTCACTGCTCTAGCAGTGAACCCACGCCCCCAGCAGACTAATAGGACCTCCTGCCAGAATAAGAGTCCTCACCTGCCTGCCAATCAAGTGGACCTATCCAGGATAGCTCCACGCACTCCTCCAGGCCTGCCTCCACCTCTGATTGGTCAGCCGTACTTTATAATGCCTGTCCTCCCACTCATTCATTGCTCGACATAGTTTCCACTAGGATTACTACTCTGGCATTCTCTCTCTTATTCTCTCAGGTTACGACTTGGCTTGGCGGACGTTCTTCTCTGGCTCTCGACCCCTGCTTGGACAACGACCTTCCGGAATTCTCCAATCCCTGACCTTGGCTAAAATGGCAATGACGACGGCACTCTTTCTCCGGTAACGGCAAGTATTGCTAGCTAACATCACCTGGCCTGGCAACTCCTAAATACCACACTCCGGACACGCTCCTTTTGCTGCGGGTGTGTGCCCATATACGTTCCTCACCTCAGTAGAAGGGACGGGTCTGGTCTGCGGGCAGCACCAGCGTAACATTATGTCGAGTCCAAAAGACGCAGACCAGACTGATGTGGACTCTATGATGATGGCCATGTACCAACAAATCCAGGCCTTAACGGATCAAGTGGCTCTCCTCTCCCAACAGGTACAGGACCTTTCTCTACAGGCACCACCTGCGTCTGCGCCGCCGGCGCAGTCCGATTCAACATCCACTTTATCCTCAGCTCCGAATATTCCGGCTCCGAAGCCCTACACAGGGGACCCCCATGCTTGTCGTGGCTTTCTCAACCAGTGTGTGATCCAGTTCGAGATGGCTCCGCAGTTGTATTCTACTGGTCGGAAAAAGGTAGCTTATGTGTACAGTCTGCTTACAGGTAATGCACTGGCATGGGCCTCTCCGATCTGGGATCTTCGCCCTGATATTACCCGAGATTACGCAGCCTTCAGACGAGATTTTCGACAGGTCTTCGATACCCCCGCACGACAAGAGACTGCTTCTGATTCCCTGCTGCAGCTTACACAAGGACGTCGGCCTATGGCCCAATACACCTTGGAATTCAGAACCATAGCAGCTGAGACTCGTTGGGGTCAGGAGGCCTTAGTCTCCGTCTTCTGGAAAGGCCTATCGGACTCCCTGAAGGATGAACTTGCTTCTCAAACCAGGCCAGGACTGCTGGAGGACCTCATCACCCTGGCCATTCGTATGGACCAGCGTCTTCAGGTACGACGTGCTCAGCGTCAGCAACCCCGGTCTACGCCTTTCCGGGCTCCCTTCTCCAGGTTCTCTACGACCTCGAGACCCGTCTTCTCCCCGCTGCCTGCGCTGGAAGCCCCAGAGCCGATGCAACTCGGAGTCCAGCAACCTCAGGCATCCTTCTGACAATTTTGCTCAACCGGAGAGTCGTGCCATCATTGCGGATCTTCTCAGCAGCGTACCCATGACAATCCACCATCTCTGGGAAACGACCAAACCCAGTGAGTACGCAAGGGTGCTTTCTGGGTGCTAAATCTCCTTGCCCCTTACCCAGAAGGGAACTCCCTAAAAAATTGACCATTCCCGTTTCCCTTTCTGGCCCTACCTTACGCACCTCCACCGCAGCATTTATCGATTCCGGCGCAGGAGGGAACTTCATGGATCAGACCTTTTCTGAACAAAATCAGATTCCACTTTCCAAGAAGAAGTCCCCCGTTGCCTTGGTCGGGTGTGATAATCGGCCACTCACTCCGTTATATATCTCCTTGGAGACCGGACCTATCACCCTTTCTTCTCACTCTCACAAAGAGACCCTGGGCTTTGACGTGATTCATGCCCCGGGTACACCGGTCACGCTTGGCCTGCCCTGGTTGCAGAAGCACAATCCGCGCATCGATTGGGTATCCTCTAATCCCATTGACTGGAGGTCAAGGTCAGAAGAATCTCCTTTGTCTACGGAACGTTCGTCCCATCTACTAGCTAACACATCCAATCCTCAGAGGGAGTTACCTTCTCCTTACGCTGAATTTTTGGATGTTTTTTGCAATACGCAATCTGAGCTCTTACCTCCTCATCGTTCCTACGACTGTCCGATTGACCTGGTACCTGGATACACCTTGCCAAAGGCAAAATCTTATCCTCTCTCGTTGCCCGAGACGGAAGCCATGGATGAATATATTCGAGAGAACCTAAAGTGGGGCTTTATACGTCATTCCAACTCTCCCGCGGGGGCCGGATTCTTCTTCGTCAAGAAGAAGGATCGTACTCTCAGACCATGTATTGATTACCGAGGTCTGAACCATATTACGGTGAAAAATCGTTATCCACTCCCACTCATCTCCGAACTCGTCGACAGACTTCAGAGGGCCAACCTCTTTACCAAACTTGACCTCCGTGGGGCATACAACCTCATCCGTATACGAAAAGGCGATGAATGGAAGACTGCCTTCAACACCCGTAGTGGGCACGATGAATACTTAGTAATGCCCTTCGGTTTGTGCAACGCACCAGCAGTTTTTCAGGACTTTATCAATGACATCTTTCGGGATGTCCTTAATCGCTTTGTGATTGTTTACCTGGATGACATCCTTATTTTTTCCCAAAACTTACAGGACCATATCATCCACACGAAGTTTGTGCTTTCACGCCTCCGAGAGAACCAGTTGTTTGCTAAAATGGAGAAATGCCTTTTTCACCAGTCTACCACTTAATTTCTTGGGTATATTATCTCCAACAGAGGCTTGGCCATGGACCCTGAGAAACTGAAAGCCGTCGTGGATTGGCCGCAACCCAATTCTCTCAAATCTATTCAGCGATTTTTAGGTTTTTCCAACTATTACCGGAAGTTTATTCATAACTTTTCTATCATCATCACTCCTATCACGGCACTGACCAAAAAAGGTGCAGATCCTTCCGTTTGGTCACCCGAGGCAGCCACGGCTTTCAAAACGCTGAAACAAGCCTTTGTCTCTGCTCCCATCCTTGACATCCGAACACTAATTTTCCATTCACCCTAGAGGTTGATGCTTCTGACTGTGGGGCTGGTGCGGTTCTGTCTCAGAAATTTTCTCCCCAGGACAAACTTCACCCTTGCGGGTTTTTCTCTAAAAAAATTTCTCCAGCGGAAAGAAATTATGACGTGGGCAATAGGGAACTTTTGGCCGTCAAGCTGGCCCTTCAAGAATGGAGACATCTTCTGGAGGGGTCAAAAGAGCCATTCACGATTCTCACGGACCATAAAAACCTGTTGTACATTGAGAATACACGCAGTTTAGGTCCTCGCCAAGCCCGCTGGTCGTTATTTTTCTCCATATTTAATTTTGTTCTTTCATATATTCCCGGCACAAAAAACGTCAAGGCGGATGCCCTCTCCAAGCAATACTCTTCTGAAGAGAGACCGGAAAAGACCACCGAGTCCATCCTTCCTAAACAAAGGATCATAGCGGCTGCGGCGTTCAAGAATCTTGAGAAGATCATCAAATCACAAAAGCATCTTCCGACCGGTCTTGCGGTTCCGAAAGACACTTTGTACGTAGAACCCAAATTCGTTCCTGAGATACTGGACTGGGGACATGCCGCCCGTTCGGCAGGGTATCCAGGATTCAAGAAGACGTTGGATCTCATACGTCGCACTTTCTGGTGGCCCAATATGGCCAAAACCATTCTTGAATTTACACGGTCCTGTCCGGTATGTGCACGTAACAAGATTCCTCGTCAGAAACCTCAGGGCCTTCTCTTACCCTTACCTATTCCGGAGCGTCCCTGGTCACACATATCGATGGATTTTATTGTGGAGTTGCCTAGGTCGAATGGCATGAACACCATTCTTGTAGTAGTGGACCGGTTTTCCAAGATGGCACACTTTATCCCTCTCAAAGGATTACCCTCCTCACCTGCCCTAGCTGATATTTTCTCCAAAGAGATTTTCCGTATCCATGGGATTCCCACATCCATCGTATCTGATCAGGGCTCTCAATTCGTCTCCAAATTCTGGAGGAATTTCCCCAAGAGACTGGGCATCTCATCTTCCTTTTCTTCCGGATATCACCCTCAATCAATCAGAGGGTTAATCAATCCCTCGAGAAATACTTAAGGTGCTTCGTTTCTAACTCTCAGGATGACTGGGCAGAATTACTTATCTGGGCTGAGTATGCCTTTAATTCCTCTAGGAACGAGTCTACCCGTGAGACCCCCTTCTTTATCAACTACGGATTCCATCCGGCTTGCCTACCCATCTCTAAAAACTCCTCTGGAGTACCAGCTGTGGACGAGCATATCGCCCTCTTACAGGACTCTTGGTCCAGAATTCAATCTGCACTGCAAAAAGCCTCCTTGACATCTAAGACCCAGGCCGATCGTCACCGCCGTCCGGCACCCAAATACAAACCTGGGGACAAAGTTTGGCTTTCTTCCAAGAACATCCATCTCAAGACTCCTTCTCCCAAATTGGCACCAAGTTTTCTGGGTCCCTTTTCCATCATGGAGCAAGTAAACCCGGTTTCCTTCCGACTTCAACTACCTCAAAGCATGAGAATCCCGAAGTTCTTTCACACCTCGCTTCTCAAGCCCTTCATCTCCAGTAGCCTCTTTCCGGACCACACTTCTAAACCAGACCCTGTGATGGTACAGGGTAATGAAGAGTACGAAATACAGACTTTACTAGATTCCCGTCTTTCGAGAGGTAAGGTCCACTTCTTGGTCCATTGGAAGGGTTTTGGACCCGAAGAGAGGTCGTGGGTATCCCTTAAAGGCATTCATGCTCCCGTACTCCTCAAACGCTTCCGAAAGAAGTTTCCATCAAAACCATGGAAGGATCGTCCTGAGGCCGATACTGAAAGGGGGGGGGGGTACTGTGAGGAGTTTGGGTTCCCGGTGCCCGTGCCCTGGTCCCTCCTCACCTTCGTTAACCCCCGCTGAAGTGGTGCGTGCCCCTCGATGGCGTCGCTTACCTCCTGCTGTCCTGGAGGTTCCTCGCCATCCCCGGCGGTCTCCCGTTCCTGCTGGCTCTTCCCTCTCCCATGCGGCTGCCATGTGTCCCAGCCGCGCGCGTGTACAGCGCGCGCCGGGTGAAGATAATTTATTCACTGCTCTAGCAGTGAAACCACGCCCCCAGCAGACTAATAGGACCTCCTGCCAGAATAAGAGTCCTCACCTGCCTGCCAATCAAGTGGACCTATCCAGGATAGCTCCACGCACTCCTCCAGGCCTGCCTCCACCTCTGATTGGTCAGCCGTACTTTATAATGCCTGTCCTCCCACTCATTCATTGCTCGACATAGTTTCCACTAGGTTTACTACTCTGGCATTCTCTCTCTTATTCTCTCAGGTTACGACTTGGCTTGGCGGACGTTCTTCTCTGGCTCTCGACCCCTGCTTGGACAACGACCTTCCGGAATTCTCCAATACCTGACCTTGGCTAAAATGGCAACGACGACGGCACTCTTTCTCCGGTACCGGCAAGTATTGCTAGCTAACATCACCTGGCCTGGCAACGCCTAAATACCACACTCCGGACACGCTCCTTTTGCTGCGGGTGTGTGCCCATATACGTTCCTCACCTCAGTAGAAGGGACGGGTCTGGTCTGCGGGCAGCACCGGCGTAACATTATGTCGAGTCCAAAAGACGCAGACCAGACTGATGTGGACTCTATGATGATGGCCATGTACCAACAAATCCAGGCCTTAACGGATCAAGTGGCTCTCCTCTCCCAACAGGTACAGGACCTTTCTCTACAGGCACCACCTGCGTCTGCGCCGCCGGCGCAGTCCGATTCAACATCCACTTTATCCTCAGCTCCGAATATTCCGGCTCCGAAGCCCTACACAGGGGACCCCCATGCTTGTCGTGGCTTTCTCAACCAGTGTGTGATCCAGTTCGAGATGGCTCCGCAGTTGTATTCTACTGGTCGGAAAAAGGTAGCTTATGTGTACAGTCTGCTTACAGGTAATGCACTGGCATGGGCCTCTCCGATCTGGGAACTTCGCCCTGATATTACCCGAGATTACGCAGCCTTCAGACGAGACTTTAGACAGTTCTTCGATACCCCCGCACGACAAGAGACTGCTTCTGATTCCCTGCTGCAGCTTACACAAGGACGTCGGCCTATGGCCGAATACACCTTGGAATTCAGAACCATAGCAGCTGAGACTCGTTGGGGTCAGGAGGCCTTAGTCTCCGTCTTCTGGAAAGGCCTATCGGACTCCCTGAAGGATGAACTTGCTTCTCAAACCAGGCCAGGACTGCTGGAGGACCTCATCACCCTGGCCATTCGTATGGACCAGCGTCTTCAGGTACGACGTGCTCAGTGTCAGCAACCCCGGTCTACGCCTTTCCGTGCTCCCTTCTCCAGGTTCTCTACGACCTCGAGATCCGTCTTCTCCCCGCTGCCTGCGCTGGAAGCCCCAGAGCCGATGCAACTCGGAGTCCAGCAACCTCAGGCATCCTTCTGACAATTTTGCTCAACCGGAGAGTCGTGCCATCATTGCGGATCTTCTCAGCAGCGTACCCATGACAATCCACCATCTCTGGGAAACGACCAAACCCAGTGAGTACGCAGGGGCGCTTTCTGGGTGCTAAATCTCCTTGCCCCTTACCCAGAAGGGAACTCCCTAAAAAATTGACCATTCCCGTCCCTACCTTACGCACCTCCACCGCAGCATTTATCGATTCCGGCGCAGGAGGGAACTTCATGGATCAGACCTTTTCTGAACAAAATCAGATTCCACTTTCCAAGAAGAAGTCCCCCGTTGCCTTGGTCGGGTGTGATAATCGGCCACTCACTCCGTTATATATCTCCTTGGAGACCGGACCTATCACCCTTTCTTCTCACTCTCACAAAGAGACCCTGGGCTTTGACGTGATTCATGCCCCGGGTACACCGGTCACGCTTGGCCTGCCCTGGTTGCAGAAGCACAATCCGCGCATCGATTGGGTATCCTCTAATTCCATTGACTGGAGGTCAAGGTCAGAAGAATCTCCTTTGTCTACGGAACGTTCGTCCCATCTACTAGCTAACACATCCAATCCTCAGAGGGAGTTACCTTCTCCTTACGCTGAATTTTTGGACGTTTTTAGCAAGACGCAATCTGAGCTCTTACCTCCTCATCGTTCCAACGACTGTCCGATTGACCTGGTACCTGGATACACCTTGCCAAAGGCCAAATCTTATCCTCTCTCGTTGCCCGAGACGGAAGCCATGGATGAATATATTCGGGAGAACCTAAAGCGGGGCTTTATACGTCATTCCAACTCTCGCGCGGGGGCCGGATTCTTCTTCGTCAAGAAGAAGTTTGGTACTCTCAGACCATGTATTGATTACCGGGGTCTGAACCATATTACGGTGAAAAATCGTTATCCACTCCCACTCATCTCCGAACTCTTCGACAGACTTCAGGGGGCCAACCTCTTTACCAAACTTGACCTCCGTGGGGCATACAACCTCATCCGTATACGAAAAGGCGATGAATGGAAGACTGCCTTCAACACCCGTAGTGGGCACTACGAATATTTAGTAATGCCCTTCGGTTTGTGCAACGCACCAGCAGTTTTTCAGGACTTTATCAATGACATCTTTCGGGATGTCCTTAATCGCTTTGTGATTGTTTACCTGGATGACATCCTTATTTTTTCCCAAAACTTACAGGACCATATCATCCACGTGAAGTTTGTGCTTTCACGCCTCCGAGAGAACCAGTTGTTTGCTAAAATGGAGAAATGCCTTTTTCACCAGTCTACCACTTAATTTCTTGGGTATATTATCTCCAACAGAGGCTTGGCCATGGACCCAGAGAAACTGAAAGCCGTCGTGGATTGGCCGCAACCCAATTCTCTCAAATCTATTCAGCGATTTTTAGGTTTTTCCAACTATTACCGGAAGTTTATTCATAACTTTTCTACCATCATCACTCCTATCACGGCACTGACCAAAAAAGGTGCAGATCCTTCCGTTTGGTCACCCGAGGCAGCCACGGCTTTCAAAACGCTGAAACAAGCCTTTGTCTCTGCTCCCATCCTTGACATCCGAACACTAATTTTCTATTCACCCTAGAGGTTGATGCTTCTGACTGTGGGGCTGGTGCGGTTCTGTCTCAGAAATTTTCTCCCCAGGACAAACTTCACCCTTGCGGGTTTTTCTCTAAAAAAATTTCTCCAGCGGAAAGAAATTATGACGTGGGCAATAGGGAACTTTTGGCCATCAAGCTGGCCCTTCAAGAATGGAGACATCTTCTGGAGGGGTCAAAAGAGCCATTCACGATTCTCACGGACCATAAAAACCTGTTGTACATTGAGAATGCCCGCCGTTTAGGTCCTCGCCATTCCCGGTGGTCGTTATTTTTCTCCATATTTAATTTTGTTCTTTCATATATTCCCGCACACAAAAAACGTCAAGGCGGATGCCCTCTCCAGGCAATACTCTTCTGAAGAGAGACCGGAAAAGACCACCGAGTCCATCCTTCCTAAACAAAGGATCATAGCGGCTGCGGCGTTCAAGAATCTTGAGAAGATCATCAAATCACAAAAGCATCTTCCGACCGGTCTTGCGGTTCCGAAAGACACTTTGTACGTAGAACCCAAATTCATTCCTGAGATACTGGACTGGGGACATGCCGCCCGTTCGGCAGGGCATCCAGGATTCAAGAAGACGTTGGATCTCATACGTCGCACTTGGCCAAAACCATTCTTGAATTTACACGGTCCTGTCCGGTATGTGCATGTAACAAGATTCCTCGTCAGAAACCTCAGGGCCTTCTCTTACCCTTACCTATTCCGGAGCGTCCCTGGTCACACATATCGATGGATTTTATTGTGGAGTTGCCTAGGTCGAATGGCATGAACACCATTCTTGTAGTAGTGGACCGGTTTTCCAAGATGGCACACTTTATCCATCTCAAAGGATTACCCTCCTCACCCGCCCTAGCTGATATTTTCTCCAAAGAGATTTTCCGTATCCATGGGATTCCCACATCCATCGTATCTGATCAGGGCTTTCAATTCGTCTCCAAATTCTGGAGGAATTTCCCCAAGAGACTGGGCATCTCATCTTCCTTTTCTTCCGGATATCACCCTCAATCAATCAGAGGGTTAATCAATCCCTCGAGAAATACTTAAGGTGCTTCGTTTCTAACTCTCAGGATGACTGGGCAGAATTACTTATCTGGGCTGAGTATGCCTTTAATTCCTCTAGGAACGAGTCTACCCGTGAGACCTCCTTCTTTATCAACTACGGATTCCATCCGGCTTGCCTACCCATCTCTAAAAACTCCTCTGGAGTACCAGCTGTGGACGAGCATATCGCCCTCTTACAGGACTCTTGGTCCAGAATTCAATCTGCACTGCAAAAAGCCTCCTTGACATCTAAGACCCAGGCCGATCGTCACCGCCGTCCGGCACCCAACTACAAACATGGGGACAAAGTTTGGCTTTCTTCCAAGAACATCCATCTCAAGACTCCTTCTCCCAAATTGGCACCAAGGTTTCTGGGTCCCTTTTCCATCATGGAGCAAGTAAACCCGGTTTCCTTCCGACTTCAACTACCTCAAAGCATGAGAATCCCGAAGTTCTTTCACACCTCGCTTCTCAAGCCCTTCATCTCCAGTAGCCTCTTTCCGGACCACACTTCTAAACCAGACCCTGTGATGGTACAGGGTAACGAAGAGTACGAGATCCAGAGTTTACTAGATTCCCTTCTTTCGAGAGGTAAGGTCCACTTCTTGGTCCATTGGAAGGGTTTTGGACCCGAAGAGAGTTCGTGGGTATCCCTTAAAGACATTCATGCTCCCGTACTCCTCAAACGCTTCTGAAAGAAGTTTCCATCAAAACCATGGAAGGATCGTCCTGAGGCCGATCCTGAGGGGGGGGGGGTACTGTGAGGAGTTTGGGTTCCCGGTGCCTGTGCCCTGGTCCCTCCTCACCTTCGTTAACCCCCGCTGAAGTGGTGCGTGCCCCTCGATGGTGTCGCTTACCTCCTGCTGTCCTGGAGGTTCCTCGCCGTCCCCGGCGGTCTCCCGTTCCTGCTGGCTCTTCCCTCTCCCATGCGGCTGCCATGTGTCCCGGCCGCGCGCGTGTACAGCGCGCGCCGGGTGAAGATAATTTATTCACTGCTCTAGCAGTGAAACCACGCCCCCAGCAGACTAGTAGGACCTCCTGCCAGAATAAGAGTCCTCACCTGCCTGCCAATCAAGTGGACCTATGCAGGATAGCTCCACGCACTCCTCCAGGCCTGCCTCCACCTCTGATTGGTCAGCCGTACTTTATAATGCCTGTCCTCCCACTCATTCATTGCTCGACATAGTTTCCACTAGGATTACTACTCTGGCATTCTCTCTCTTATTCTCTCAGGTTACGACTTGGCTTGGCAGACTTTCTTCTCTGGCTCTCGACCCCTGCTTGGACAACGACCTTCCGGAATTCTCCAATCCCTGACCTTGGCTAAAACGGCAACGACGACGGCACTCTTTCTCCGGTACCGGCAAGTATTGCTAGCTAACATCACCTGGCCTGGCAACTCCTAAATACCACACTCCGGACACGCTCCTTTTGCTGCGGGTGCGTGCCCATATACGTTCCTCACCTCAGTAGAAGGGACGGGTCTGGTCTGCGGGCAGCACCGGCGTAACAACGATGTAGTGATACATACGGAAGATTGGGAATCCCACCTTCCAAAAGTACAAGCAGTGTTAAACTCGATTTACTCTGCGGGGTTAACGGCTAACCCAAGGAAGTGTACAATTGGCTTAGAGGAAGCCAAATATTTAGGATATTCTATTGGTAGACGGTTAGTGAAACCTCAAATGGCTAAAGTGGAAGCCATAAGGAATTGGCCCCGGCCAGTCACCAAGAAACAATTGAGAACTTTCCTTAGCCTAGTTGGATATTACCGGAGGTTTATCTATAACTTTGCTACCGTTGCATGTCTCTTAACTGATCTGACAATGGTAAAAGCTCCAGTAATGGTAAAATGATCCCCAGAACTAGAACAACATTCAGGTCGTTGAAAGAAGCCATATGTGCCCAACCAGTGTTAGTAACCCCCGATTTTGCTGGGGAATTTATTTTGAAAACCGATGCGTCGGACGTAGGGCTTGGTGCGGTCCTCTCACAAGAGAACCAGAATGAAGAACATCCTATCTTGTACCTAAGCAGAAAACTTAACCCACACGAAAGAAACTTCTCCATAGTTGAAAAAGAGTGTCTTGCAATAAAGTGGGCAGTAGACAGTCTTAAGTACTACCTGTTAGGCAGAAAATTCAGGCTGGTGACAGACCACGCACCCCTAACCTGGATGAGTCAGAATAGGGAGAAAAATAGCAGAGTGACACGCTGGTTTCTCAGTCTGCAACCCTACAAATTCTCAGTGGAACACAGGGCAGGCAGTAGACAGGGCAGTAGGCAGATGGCTTGTCAAGAATGCATTCACTGGTGTGCACGGTCGCTCACCCCACTAGGTCTGAGTTGGAGGGGAAGATATGAGGGAACAGTAGTGAAAAGAGGATATTACGGCCCTAAATTAGTGTAGGATTTCTGCTCCACTCCACGGTTTGGAGATTTACCAAGGGGAATCCAGACCGGGACTTCTAGCTCTCCCAGCTTTCACAGGACTGGAGCAGCTGATTGAGCAGGGAGATGATTAAAAGGTTGCTCTAAACAGAGCAAGACAGAGCTGTTTGACTCTCAAGAGGAGGGTGTGCTGAAAAGCTGTATTATGCTGAGAAAAAGACTTTTGTTTTGTTTGTTTGATTTACTCCTGTTATCTGCTGTAGCATTTGTATGGCAAAATAAACAGGCCAAGCTTTTCACCTCTGTGTCAGAAGACTGTCTCCTCTACCAGGAAGGCTGTGTGAAAGTGCTGATCCTTGGACAAAAGGTACAGATCAAAAAGGTACTTTGTCACAATATTTAACCCTACCATTGGCTACATCTATTAATCCTGATAACTCTGGACTAAATCTGAAATTATTCCCTTTTAGTGTGAACTTTCTGAAATGCCTACAGTGTCCACATCAAAATGTCCTGGATCCTATAGAACCTCATGAACAGTTTTGAAACCTTTTCTAAAAACAAATGGTTCCTGCCAGCATGAATGATCATTGTAATAAAGAGCCCCTATTACAGGTCTGCTTTCATCTCCCTAGTAATCCTAATATACCAATTGAATCACTAATCCCAGCCATAGCTGCTGCCAATCATTTTGAACCTCCTTCCCCAACACACACACACACACACGATGCAAATTGAAAATGCCAGATGGCCTAGCAGTGACTGAAGTTGATTTTCCCCCAAAAAATATAATTTTTTAGCTGTTAAAGCTAACCTCAACAATTCTTTCACCATGAAAACCTTACAAAATCAAATGGTGTTACCCTCAATGGTGCTTTTAACCTAATCAGTGATATTTCTTAAAATAAGAATATATTATTGATAAAAATCCTGCTTAATTCACTATGAAGAGTGCATCAAATACATATATTTGTGAAGTGAAAAATAAAATAAAATATACATCCAAATACAAACGAATGTGATTTGCAGCTCAAACCCTATTGCTGATTGCTTTCTCAATGCATGTGTTTTTCAGGTGTCCAGATTTTTTGGGGAGTGCAGGTACAGAATATGTGAAAAGAAAACATACAAACAAATTTTGTTGAATTTTGGAGAAATCAACTCCTCATAATCACCAAAAACATATTGCACTATTGTTTGTATGTTTTCTTTTCACATACTGTATACCTGCACTCCCCAACAAACCTGGACACCATGAAAACCTTATGTGCAGGTGAATAGAAGTCCATGACCACAAAGTTAATCTCTGTGCCCAAAAAACAAATCTCAGTTGCTGGACATACTGTTTTCTTGTGCGCAAGTGAAACCCCAACTTTTTTTGCAACTCATTTAAAAGTAGCTTGCAAACTTTCACAAACATAAATCTGCCTAGTGTAGCATAAGGTTACTGCCCACTTTAAACCTTACAGCTCAATGCAGAAAGGTAGCATATGCCTCAAAATAAAAACAGGAAAAGAAGCATATCTTTGGCAAACATTTGTCAAAATATAAAAAGCCCTCATACAGAAAACTCAACAAACTGAAGCACTGGGGGTGAATGAAAGGTAAATTCAGTGCCTGCTATTAACAACAAGCCACCGTTACTATTTTACTATTTATCTATTTACTTTAAATTTATTTATAAAATATTTGACAAGAAAACAAATACATTGAGAGTTAACTCTTGTGTTGAAGTATGTCCTGGGCACAAAGTAATGTTGACAACATTACAATTTACAGTTACAAACATGTTTAAAGTAAGAAACATAGAAGGAAGCAAATTTGAGACACCCCAGTAAATTGTTTCAGTAGTGGGGTGATCGGTAAGAGAAGGAAGAGAGACCAGATTGTTTATTGAACTGTGGGACTAGAAGCAGATTTCTGGAGGCGGATCTAAGGAGATAGGTGCTGTGTACCGTAGGGGTTAGAAGCCTGCTCAGATAATTGAGTAACTTGTCCATAAAGTATTTGAAGGTGAGACAGGAAATATGCACGTTGCATCTGGACTCAAGGGATAGCCAACCTAGTTCAGTTAACATCTCACAATGGTGGGTGCTGAAGTTACAGTACATACAGTAGTAAGGTAAAACAGTATATTGAGTGGTTTGCTGAGGTGAATTTGGTGTGCTGTTTCATACACTATATCCCCATAGTCAATAATTAGCTTTAACATCTGCTGTGCAATGCACTTTCTGACCAATGGGCTTAGGCAAGATTTATTTCTATAAATTACACCCAGTTTGGGATAGATTTTGGATGTGTTTGTCAATCTGCAAATCAAATGTTAAATTGGAGTCAAGTCACATACCCGAACATTTAAAGCTAGTAACTGAGGCAAGATTAGTGTTAGAACTGGGTTTAAACAGTAGTTCCATCATGGGAAGTTTATGAAATGTAGCCCAAACATCATAGTTACTGTTTTGTCAGTGTTTAAACACAGTTTGTTTTGAGTGACCCAGTTTTCAACCTTTGAAAAATCAGATTGAAGTATATTTTCAAGATCATAGAGGTTTGGAATGTGTACATATAAGATAGTATCATCAGCATACATATGCAAAGAAGAAGTTGTCATAAAAACTGTGGATAGGTCATTTATAAAGACAGACAAATGTAAGGGCCCTAGAACAGAGCGTTGGGGTACCCCACATGTAATATCCAAATGGGTAGGGTTGGAGCCTGTGATAGACACATGTTGAGATCTCCCTGATAAATAAGAGTTAAACCAGTTTAGATCATGTGGTCCAATACCAGAGTACTGGAGCTTGTTTAATATAAGAGCATGGTCAACAGTTCAAAAGCCTTTGTAAATTCTAGGAATATTGCATCAGTCAACAATTCATGTTCCATACCATATTTGATCTCATTGCAAATCTTTAAGAGGGTCATTACTGTGGAGATATTTGGTCAATAGCCAGAATGGAATTGACTAAATAAATGTGGTTTATGAAAATTGCTTTATTGGGAATCAAATTTCTCCATGACTTTGAATAATAGAAGTAGAATAGAGATAGGTTTGTTGTTGGAGATAATGTATTTGTCATCACATTTGAGGACAGGGATAGCTCTTTTGCCTTTTTCGAGGCCTCTGGGATTTGGTCGATAGACAAAATTTAGTTGATAATGGAGGCAATTGGTTTAGCAATGACGGGGCACCAAGACATACAGTATTGTATGGACTTAGATTGCAATTGGTCAGGCCCACACTGACTGTTTAGCTTTAGTTTGAGGAGCTCCTGTACAATTTCATTCTAAGACACTGGGCTACATTCAAATTCATGAGTACAATGAGGAGGGGGTATTGATATAGGAGTTTGCTCAGTCTGGGCTTCCAGATTAAAGTCACGTTTACCTCTTGATAATAAGGAAATAGCACGCCCCACAAAATATTAATTTAATGTGTTGCATAAGGTACACTGCACCATTTCTTGTCAATGCCCTCATTCAATGAAGACCCAGCCTAGGCACAGCATCAATAGTGTTCCATTTTTCAGATGAAAATTCTCAGAAGGTGGGAAATTAAAAGGGCTGGCTATCCTACTAATATACCAGTCTTATCCAATTTAGCCCTTATTACAGCAGGGTGTTCCTGCACAGATTTAACATTTCTACCCATGCAGATCATTGACCTCTTCCGTAATAGTTGCTTTTACTTTATTGGCATAAGCCTTCTACAAAGGTAACATACTTTCGAAATTCATTGTGGCCATCATTTTTCCCAGAAGGGTCCTTGCTGCCCTGTCCCTTTAAACCACCCCCAAAACTCAAAAAGCAGCGCAAGACACAGTGGTTGCATGCATATGCATTTTAGACAGAACTAGCATGCATTCTGCCCCTTGCAAAAGGGGCTCATTAAATGCCCAGCAAATACTTTTTTTTTTCATTATTATTCCACTGCTCAAAGGGTATTGGAGTTTGGGGGGACATTATGGTCCACATCCTTAATTGCCCACTTTAAGTATGAGTGCACAGCTGCAGTAATTTCCACTAGAATTGATCCTCATGTGAACTAAAACAGCCCACCATACTCTTTCAACTTCTATAAGAAGTAAAGATTAAAATAATCACCCCTCAACTAACACTGACAGGTGTAGGCCTAAAAGGTTGTCATCACAACCCAACGCTTCTCTAAAAGAAACCTCATATAGCATAGAGGGAGATACCCCACCCCCGGCACCCACTACACGAATAACCACTGATGTACAATACCCTTGCTGACTTGGGGGAGCCCAAACCCTAGCAGCTGAGGAATTACCAAAGGTAAGGACCCACAGGAAATTGCTACTGGACTCTGGAAACACTGAATAACTGATCCCCAATTAGGCTTCATGAACCCAAATACAGTACCTCCTTAAATTGATTTTAAAAAGTAGCGCTCGCCATAGGGGCAGACATCTCTCCCAAAGCCTTTTCCACCGGATCCCTGTTCTTCTGCCTTGCAGCCTGAAGAGAGTGCTGCTTCCGAGCTCCTACTACTGTGACATACTGCTGCTGTGATTCAGGGCTCTATGCAGTAAGCGCCGAAAAAGTGCTCTCCAAAGTGTTCCCTATCGGCATGATTTTGGCGATTTGCCCTCGCAGTATTCAGTAAGGGCCGAATCCCTGGCGAATCCCTGGTGAATCACTGTGAAAGCAAAACGCAGATGAGCCGGTGATAAAAGAGCCTGGCTCCCGATAGCCTGGCGATAGGCCATTTCTGCCGATATGTGTTTGCAGCAGAGAGAGATCCGCCGCTCTCTCTGCGCAAACATCGGCAAAATAAAAATCTTTCTAAACAACTTTTATTCTTAGTGTACATGTGCAGGGAGTCTCCGGAGCTGAACCGCATTGGTTTCAGGTCCGGGGACCCCCTGCTTCCCGAGATACGGGCCCCTTTATGAGGTAAAACACACATATAAAAACACACATATAAATAAACAATCATTCCTTACCTTAGCGGCTATCCGCTATGGTAATTACGCAGCCTTAATATTTTTAATAATATTGTGCGGGAGCAGGGGGTCCCCTGAGCTGAACCACATTGATTTGTGGCTCAGGGACCCCCTGCTTTCCGAGTTACAGACCACGGTACGGGGCATCGGGTGCCAGTGTCGCCGCCATCTTTATAGAGCCCACGTCGCGTCTTGGACGCTATAAAGATGGCGGCGACATTGGCCTCCGATGTCCCATACCGGGGCCTATAACTCGGAAAGCAGGGGGTTCCTGAGCCACAAATCAATGGGGTTCAGCTCAGGGGACCCCCTGCTCACACACAATATTATTAAAATACATTCAAGCAGCTTCATTATCATAGCAGCTATCCGCTAAGGCAATGAAGGGGTTAAGGCATAATAGCATGTTTATTGGGGACAATTGCCCCCAATAAACATTGCAATAAACAACATACACCCCCTTTGCCCCCAACAACCACTATACCCCCATTAAATATATCACATTTTTGGGATGCACAGCAATGATACTAGAGGCCGGCGGGGGCCCCCGGGTGTTCCCCGCAGGCCTGCAGTACCAATTCTGTGGCCCCCCCAAAAAAATCCAACAACACAAATACTTTACAATAAATACACCCCCCCTAAAACATACAATACAGTAATGGCTAAAATTACTATTATCCACAAATGGATAATAGTGCATTTGTCCATTTAAAATACATAAAGAACAATAAATACATTAAATACATATTGCACTCACCCATGTCCGGCTGCCACGATGAAGGCCATCCTCATCTTCATCACCGTCCATGCCCCCTCCGATGCTGCAAAACATAAACAAGAATAAAAACAGCCAATGTAATGTCCCCTAACCCCTTAATCACCATAGCGGTTATTAACCACTACAGTCATTAAGGGGTTAACCCACCCTCACCCACCACTCGGGAGGCCTACATACCCTCCCCCACTAACCCCCCACCCCGTGAGGCCTAACCACCCTCACCCAATACCAAGCCGGGAGGCCTACCCACTTACCCTTGGGGCCAATACCCACTCCCCCCACCCCCAGTACCCACAATAAAAACAATACACTGCCCCACAATAAACATCATTCTATTTATTAAATACATAACCCAACCCCTGTGCCCCACCCATAAATACATGATTTATTCTTTTACATACAGCGTTCATACCCCAGGCCCACGTGAGTCCCCGGTGGGCCTGACGGGTCACCTCACAGACCTACAGGTTACCAGCAACATGTTTCACACAGGGTCTTTAGGCCTGTTGGTGGGTCCTGCCAGGCACCCTGGCCCACCAGGTGGTCTCTGCGGGTCACCGTGGGCCACAATTGGGTCCCCACGGTAGGCCCGCGGATGTCTGGGGGCCCCGGGTCATCAGTGTGGGGTTGATTTTAACTGGGAATGCAAGGTCGAAACAGCTGTCTGTGGGTGGTTTTCTGGGTATGCACCTTAACCCTGGCTGTGCTCAAAGCTGTGACCATGCAGCAAGCTTAAGCCTATAGGGAACCATGTTAAAAATGGTTATTGAGGCAAAAAGTGACACTGTGTGCTCATTTGCATGTCATTTCCCAGAATCCCTTGCTGCAGTGGAAGTGCTGTATGCTGGGTGATAATGGGGAAAGGCGGGGTTGCAGACCTGCCTAAGACATGCAGATGAGCATACAGCTATATTTGCATATTTGCTTTCCTGTGGAGGGTTTTTCTCACTTTTTTTACTCACCATAACTTAACTCAGTATTATGGTATAGCCTATCCCATAGCCTCTCTTGCATTCCCAGTTAAAATCAACCCCACACTGATGAGACCCATCGAGGTCGAAACAGCTGTCTGTGGGTGGTTTTCTGGGTATGCACCTTAGCCCTGGCTGTGCTCAAAGCTGTGACCATGCAGCAAGCTTAAGCCTATAGGGAACCATGTTAAAAATGGTTATTGAGGCAAAAAGTGACACTGTGTGCTCATTTGCATGTCATTTCCCAGAATCCCTTGCTGCAGTGGAAGTGCTGTATGCTGGGTGATAATGGGGAAAGGCGGGGTTGCAGACCTGCCTAAGACATGCAGATGAGCATACAGCTATATTTGCATATTTGCTTTCCTGTGGAGGGTTTTTGTCACTTTTTTTACTCACCATAACTTAACTCAGTATTATGGTATATATATACATACATACACATGATGAACCAATATACAAATAAATGTAGAATGGTTATCAAAAACATGCTCTACTACAAATACCACTTCTCCATACAGACACAATACAATAAAATCATATTTCCTAAAAAAATCCAATCTCATCTTCCAATCAAAAGCCTCAAATGCCAATCAAAAGCCTCAAATGCCAATCAAAACATTGCATTTACATTGTATACATGATGCATACAATCTATGCACCATGTACACCCTGCAAATGAATGTTAACAATAACATATTCCAAACAAAATACCAATACATCCAAACAAGTATACTATTTAAACCAATCAAGTCACCATAAATCAATTAGCATTCATTAATCAAATCACTAAACAATTTAAATTCCATCCATAACAATTAAATAATTAACTATTTCAATCGTTAAACAGAACAAGTTAACATCAGACAAAATATAAGTACCAAAAAGAATACAATATACAAAAGCAAGCCTCACCATGACCTAAAGTACACCATACAAGAACAAAAATTACATCTATCTAATTTTAAAATACATTACACACACATTTATGCATAGCAGCATAGCCAAAATCATTTTAAATACTGCAAAACAAGCTTTTAAAACAACATAATTTCTTACCCTGTATGTATATATCGATCTAGACATGCATACATACAGTGGCAAGAAATAATCTAAAAAAAAAACACATGTAAAAAACAAACAAAAAAATGAACAAGTAAAATAAAATACATTTATTTTGTTCACTTACCCTTACTTGACCCACTCACCGACTCCCGTTGAACTGCTTACCCTCTAACCAATCCACGCACAGGAACCCATAAAATAATAAACCATAAAATAATAAACATTAAAATAATAAACCAAAACAATCCATGGGTCTTCTATTTGTAATCCATCTTCATCTGTATTCTTCTTTCTTGTATCTTCCGCTCTCTTCGGGGTCTTCTTCTCTTCTTCGGCCACACCCTGGTCTTCTTTATTCTGTAGGACGTCCTTCCTCCTCGGCATTTGCCTTCAACATGAGACGACATAGGCTTTTATAGGCCTATGACGTCACATTTTCATCATATGGTTCCCATGGCCCTGATTGGGCCATTGCCGTTTGTCTGATTGCTGTGAATCCATAGCCTTCAGATGATTGGTTGTCCCTCGCTGATGATTTTGCGGATGTGACTGACTCACAGACATCCCTCAGTAGGTCTTCCACACCAAGAGAGATTAATTCTGACTGGATGACTAATTGCCCAAGCTGGACAACGGACAAAATGACCAATTCAAAATTATGCTATAGAAATACTCTGCTTACCTGAATCTGTCCTTAAATAGCCATACAGTTTCCTGCCAAACCCCAGGCAACCCCGTGCCCATCTTGGCCACCTATCAATACCTATCCCGAGTAGCCAGCTGGACCAATCACAAGCCAACAACTAGACCAATCAGTTCAGAAGCCCTGTCATTCAGCCATGAAAGTACTCCACTAGCCAGTACCTAACTGTAATAAATTAATAGGAAGGGAGACAGACATCAGGGCTTTCATGCCTGTAATCTGAATTAGTAGGAAATGCCAATAAAATGACACAATCTTAATATTACATAATTGTGCCACTTTGTAAAGCAAACAAATACTGTAATTTTATTTCCGGGTAGATTTATGATATGCAACATATTTTCAGAATTACAGTAGTTACCAGTTACAAGCGTAATCTGCTTCTGCTTAATTTACTCTCAAAAAGGCAACAAGGATCAAAGAATTGCACTTATTGTCTGATTATTAAACACAGATAATTATTTCACATATTAGTAATCTTAACAATATATAAATAATGTTAGTCACATTGACCAAGGATGTTTTTACCACAAGGTGTTATCATATTAATAATACAGTAGTTCTCATTGCAGATTTTTTTTTGCCATAACTGTGCTTTAGAAAAAGAAAATATACTTTCAGAATGTAAAAGATGCAGAGTTAATAAGTAACTAATTTGACTTACTGTCATCTGGTGTTTGTGGAAGATTAAAAAGCAACAATCCATGTAAACTTGCTTTTTCTCTGTCTCTAAGTGAGGTATTTTTATCTTGGAAACCAATAAATGCATGTTTTTGTATTTCAGAAGTATTGCCGTGCAAACAAATGTCTGCAAGCACCATGCTGTAAAAATAGGCAACATCCCATGACCTCGAAGGTACACTTGATTTAAAGCTTGAACTCTGTTGAAAAAAAAATCAATAAAATGTTAATGATTAAAGTAGAAAAGTAGCTCAACCCCGTTATAGCGTGGTCTGTTACAACGCAAATCCGCTTATAACGCGATGTGAGCATGGCTCCCAAAAATATGCAGTACCATGATGCAGATCCCCTACCATGCCGTTTTCAAGCCTCTCCTGTGCCCTGCTGGGGTGACCAGGGTTTGCCATGTCCCAGGTGGCAGGGAGCTGGCTGCCTGTGCCCCTCCCCCTCCTCCGGCGTCAAATGACATCGCAGGGTCATGTGACGTCACCTTGCCATGGCAACGCGACATCACATGATCCCGCAGCGGCATTGGACGTCAGTTACCATGGTGCAATTTTCGCCCAAACAAATGTTGTAACGTGCTCCAAAAATAACGTAATGAGATTCTTTGGACCCCAAGTGCTGCGCAATAACCCAATTGAGCTGTATATATGTAGAAAAATGGTGTGATACCTGAGACATTGTGGCAGCACATTTAGACACATTATATACATACTAGGTTACTGCTATTTTGCTCATCGATTTGCTCATTGATTTTGGAGAAGTATCTTTTTAATAATATTTATGACGCATGCACTTGCCAATTGTGAGCTAATTGTTTTGAATATACACTATATATACAAAAAAAAAGAAAGTACACCCTCTTTGAATTCTATGGTTTTACATATAAGGGCATAATAACAATCATTTGTTCCTTAGCAGGTCTTAAAATTAGGTAAATACAACCTCAGATGAACAACAACACATGACATATGTGTCATGATTTATTTAACAAAAATAAAGTCAAAATAGAGAAGCTATGTGTGAAAAACTAAGTACACCTTATGATTCAATAGCTTGTAGAACCACCTTTTGCAGCAATAACTTGAAGTAATCATTTTCTGTATGACTTTATCAGTCTCTCACATCGTTGTGGAGGAATTTTGGCCCACTCTTCTTTACAACGTTGCTTCAGTTCATTGAGGTTTGTGGGCATTTATTTATACACAGCTCTCTTAAGGTCCAGCCACAGCATTTCAATCGGATTGAGGTCTGGACTTTGACTGGGCCATTGCAACACCTTGATTCTTTTCTTTTTCAGCCTTTCTGTGGAAAGATTTGCTGGTGTGCTTGGGATCATTGTCCTGTTGCATGAACCAATTTCGGCCAAGCTTTAGCTGTCGGACAGATGGCCTCACATTTGACTCTGGAATAGTTGGTATACAGAGGAGTTCATGGTCGACTCAATGACTGCAAGGTTCCCAGGTCCCGTGGCTGCAAAACAAGCCCAAATCATCACCCCTCCACCACCGTGCTTGAAAGTTGGTATGAGGTGTTTGTGCTGATATGCTGTGTTTGGTTTTCGCCAAACGTGGCATTGTGCATTATGGAAAACATCTCCACTTTGGTCTCGTCTGTCCAAAGGACATTGTTCCAGAAGTCTTGTGGTTTGTTGAGATGCATCTTTGCAAACCTAAGCCGTGCTGCCATGTTCTTTTTAGAGAGATGAGGCTTTCTCCTGGCAACCCTTCCAAACAAACCATACATGTTCAGTCTTTTTCTAATCGTACTGTCATGAACTTTAAAATTTAACATGCTAACTGAGGCCTGTAGAGTCTGAGATGTAACTCCTGTTTTTTTTTTGCAATTTCTCTGAGCATTGCACAGTCTGACCTTGGGGTGAATTTGCTGGGACGTCCACTCCTGGGAAGATTGGCAACGGTCTTGAATGTTTTCCACTTTTGAATCATCTTTCTCATTGTAGAATGATGGACTTTAAATTGTTTGGAAATGGCCTTATATCCCTTCCCAGATTGATGGGCAGCAACAATTGCTTCTCTAAGATCATTGCTGATGTCTTTCCTCCTTGGCATTGTGTTAACACACAACTGAATGCTCCAGACCAGCAAACTGCTAAAACTTCGGCTTTTATAGAGGTGGTCACACTTGCTGATGATCAATTAATCAAGGGCATTTGATTAGCAGCACTTGTCTGCTATTTAGCATCTTAATTCCTATGGAAGCAGTAAGGGTGTATTTAGTTTTTCACACATAGCTTCTCCATTTTGGCTTTATTTTTGTTAAATAAATCATGACACGGTGTAATATGTCGTGTATTGTTGTTCATCTGAGGTTGTATTTACCTAATTTTAAGACCTGCTAAGGAACAGATGATTGTTATTATGTCTTGATATGTAAAACCATACAATTCAAAGAGGTGGGATTGGGGGAGAGAGGGGAAGAGAGAGACTGTATTGGCTGGTACTTTCACCATATTCTTAAATTTGATATTTAAGTGTATAGTCCTATATTTAAAAACTATTTGAGGGAATTCGTTTTGGTGAATAAAAGAGTTGGCAAAAAGACAGAATTTTGACTTTTTTCCACTGTGGGAAATGAGTGAAGGAAGGGTGTCAAAACTATTTGCCAGATCTGAAGTGGTATAAACTTGTCTGTCTAACAGTGTGTCAAATATAAGAAACATGTAAGAAAATTGAGCAAAATGTCAAAACAAACTTCTAAATTGCACTTTTTCATGTTGATACAGTACATCTCTCCCAGAATTTGTTATTTGCATAAAATTCTTATATAACCAATTCTAAATGTGTAATTGAGCAATTCAAAGTCAATAGCGTTTAGCGGATTTTTTATGATCTAATTGAAACATCCCTTTTTCCTTTGTCAGTTGAAATTTGCCATTATAATATAAACAGCTAAGAGTTCATATTTCTGTATGTAGCAGATGATACAAGCATAACTAAAGAGGGTTAATCAAATTGAGAAAAACCCCATCATTGGATAAAAGTATCCATGGAATTACATTTAGTTGTACAGTATGGTTATCTGTGCAAATCAGGATGCTGCTAATTACTTTACTTGAGTCACCACCATTTCACATACCTCACCAAGCAGAAGAGTGAAGGTGAATATGTGACCACATGCAGTATGTACAGTAATAGAGACAAGAACAGGAGCATTAGGGATTACAGTATAATCAAACTGAATAGGTGCAGGCTGTAGCTCTTAAGTGATGTCTGGTCCCCATTAGGTAGCAAATGTAATAGAATCCAATAAAATTACTGTAATTTTAGAGGGAGAGATACTGTAACTAATTATTGCCTTAATGATCTTCAAACTCTCATAGACATACACCATTAGTTATCGGATATACCAGCAATGTGTGTTTTTTTAGGGGCTATTTACTGTATACCCTAGAATTCTCCAGGTTAAGATACTGATAAAGTATTAGCAACAAATCCCTGTTATATGGTCAGTACGATGTATATATGTGTAGCCCCGGTCTTATTTCAGCACCAAAGACCCCCTCTATAGCGTGCCGAGCGATCGCGGGTGTCGCCGGAGCCAGCAACGAACCCGCCGGCATGGAGCGAGGGTGGGGGCCGGAGGAGGGAGCGCTCCGAGTCCCCAGAGCCTCGGCGGCGCACCCGGCTAGCGGGGGCCGCCATGACAGGTTGCGCGAGCGTGCGCATTGGTCGCGCAGGCGCAGTAAGGGTAGCGCACGCGGTCCCAATGCTAAAGAGGTCCTGAGTGGACTACAATTCCCAGCAGCCTCTGGGGATTGCCCTTTCACCCACATCACGTGCAGCCAGCCAGAATATAGGTTTTTGCAGCTTCTCCTGTGGAGGAAGGCTACAATGTTGCGGGGACCATGTTTGGCAGTTGGAGCTGGGAGCAGCAAGGGGAAGGAAGGGTGTAGGGAGCAAGTGGCTCCTACACCAGGTAAGGTAGTTCCCCAGATCCCAGGCAGGCTCCAATCCCCACCAGGGTAGTGGGTAGGTACTGATTGACGGCCCCTAGGTTAGGGACCCTGCCCTTAGGTGTGAGTGTGCAGTCTTGTCAGTGTCACGGCTGGTAGTGCTGTGAGCGCTGACAAGTAGGCACAGTGTGTGTGTGCAGTGTAGCTGCAGGTACCAGGTTGAGTGCAGTGCGGTTGCTGCCGGTACGGAGTGAGTGCAGTGGGTTGCTGCAGGTTCCGTGTGAGTGCAGTGGGTTGCTGCAGGCACCGAGTGAGTGCAGTGGGTTGCTGCAGGTTAAGTGTGAATGCAGTGCGTTTGCTGCAGAGGTTAGGGAGAGGTTAGTCAGAGGGGAGCCGGGTGGTGAAGGGAGAGGTAGTGTGGGTGCAGGGGGTCAGTGACCCACCTGCATAGGACAGGCTACCCCGTAGGCCCCTAGGAGTGTTCCCTGAAGACACCAAAGGTTGCTGTGCTGCAGGGATGGCCTATAGTAGTAGCGAGCATCACCCTTACTGTGTAGACAGCTAGGGACAAAGAGACAAGCGTGCAGAGCAGGTTGCTGGTGAGTCGTCTGGGACCAGACAGCTGGACATTAAGACCAAGAGGCAGACCGTGATTCATCTGACCCTTTGCGAAGAGGTACCGGTCACCGCCGTGACCGGAAGGTACTATAACATCAAGTGCACCAACACCAGTCAACAGGCGCTGATCCCGCCTTAGGCTAAACTCTTTAGGAACACTGAGCGAGTGGTTAAAGAACTGAGCCTATACCATCACTTTAACATATTTGGACACGGTGTGTGGGGTACGCGGTGAGGGGACAGAGACGTTGCTCCTGATGAGAGTGGCCGAGCCACTAAGGTTACACGTTAAGGTTATACCATTAGACTATAAGTGTACATGTTGTGTTATTGCGACCGTGCATTATTATTAGTAAAACCAGTTACAATCATATGGTGTTGTATGTTTCTTGCCCAGGGGAATCTCACATCACGGGGATCCTGGGTAAGTGGAGGCTCTGCACTATGTAAGTGTATGAGTGTTACCCCAGGCTCCCAGCTGGCGGAGGCTCAGATCTCCTGGAGCCGCAGGTGTTGTACAGTGACCAGTAGTTCTTTGGGAGGATTCAGAAAAAAGGCTACATATGTAACCCATTATACATGCTCCACTTGAGTATTACAAAGAATCATGCAATTAGAGGTTTCTGTAACAATGCTTTAAAATGTTTTCAACACGTTTAAGTGTAATATTGTCCTGTGTTAAAAATGCGTAGTCCTGTACCTGTATTTGAAGGCACTGAAGATCAGTGATAAAATCTCGTGCAAGTTCCATTAAAGCTCTCAAACAGGAAATGTTTAATTTGGCAGCTTCTCCCAAGACAAATAAAGCTAGCAGTGAATCCAACCTATGCAATAAAGGAAAAACACAATCTGTGAAAATAAAACAACTAAGCATTCTTTTATAAAACAACGATTGGAAGAGCAGAAATAACTGACATCCCTGTCAGTTGGAGAAATCATTGCCAACACATGTTGGCCTTTGCTGGAATCAAATAATCTCAACATAGCTGCTGTCAAAGCATGCAGAATGTTTCATAGATGATAGGTGTAGTGAACAAAAAAGAACCAATGTATTCAACTAACTTCATTTAAAGGAGTAGTTGCCCCCACTCATTTTCTTTTACCCCTTATTTTTTTACAGGATGAGACACAGGGGTCCCCCTAATCCAAACACCAGGACGTAATACAGGTAACTTAACCAGTAAGAATCTAAGGAATCTGGGGGTTCCCAGAGCTGAAAATAGTGCGGTTAAGCTCTAGAGGACACTCCAGTTGCAATCCTGTAAAAAAAAGTACACTAGTTAGGGTGGATTGCTCCTTTGAAATAGAACCAAACCATTCATGTTGTTGCAGATACAGAGCATAAAGCACCTGACTCAGACTGTCCTGAAAAGCAATGCTTTACATCAGACAACATGATGACATAAATGTTGCTGTTCCTGCATTTATTTCAAATATTTGGCACAAAAAGAGAATACAATGATGTTGCCTCTTGAAAACAATGGTATACTACCATTTTTCCTAAAACAAATTGCTTTACCAGGTACTGTGGGCCATGCAGGTTTTTCCCGGCTTTTCATTCAAAATCCGATCTGCCTTTTTAAAATCCGACTTCGGATTGCTGCTCGGTTTCTCAGATTTTAAATAATTCGACATTGGAATCAACATAAATCTACTCCAGGGACCATGTTTATTTTCCAACGTATTTTCCAACATAGTTTTGCAGAAAATAAAAACTAATCTGCCATAATATTTGGAAACCAACGACAGCCGATTACTCCGCCAATCCGAACCGGAGGTATAAAATATTATGATTATTAAATATTAATATACTGCTATATACATGTTAATATTTTAGAAACAGAAACATGCACAGAAGAACAGAACCCTAGGGCCCACACCACACTGACAAGGGTTACTCTCTAATAGAGTCGTACTTAACGGAAACTTGAGTCAGTCACAGGTTAATACCTGGATAATGGTTTAGCTACAAGTTTTCTTAAGTAAATAATGTATACATTTTTAAGCTTTAGAACTACAGAAGCAACAGTCTAACCAACCCACGGCTAAACACATTGACCTCAGGTTGAGGATGCATCAATAGTAATACTCTTCCTCCCCCTATTGTAATTCTGTTTTTTGTATTCGGATTACTAATCTGACAGCAAATCGGAGGCAGATTTTCAATGATAGAAAAAAAAACTTTGGTTTTGACCTTTTAAGACTTATCCGCAGAATTCCACGGCGGAAAGGAACTGGTCAATACACGTCAGATTCAAATTCGAAGAACAAAATTGTTGGTCTGCACGTCTGATTTTATACTGATTAACATAATTGACTTGTGAATTCAGACTTAGGGCCTCATGCAGAGAGCAGCGCTATGCAGAATTGGAGAGGGGGAAAATTTTTACCTTTTTTGGAGAGTTTTTATGTCCATATGCAGAAAGGGCAGAAAACTGCCTTTCTGCATATGGAGAGTTTCAACCAGCGCTATTAGCGCTGTTGAAACTACTGGGGAAAAAATCGCGTTTTTTTTTTTTTCCCTCTCCACCGGCCGCGGAGCGCCAGCTGCTTGGTGGAGAGGGAAAATGTTGAAAATCGCGCCATTTTTTTGCCGCGAACAGCCACTAGATGGCGATCGCGGCTCTCTGCATACGGCAGAGAAAAAAACTGGAGCGATTTTAAACTCTCCAGGCGCGCGGCGAATTTGAAGGAAAAAAAAAAAAATGGCGCTTTTTTTTAAACTTGCCGGTTTCTGCCTTTCTGAAGGCAGAATCCGCCAATTAATGCCGCTTTCCATGTTAGCGCTGCTCTCTGCATGAGGCCCTTAATGCTGTGGCAGTACAGATATGTACTTGACTCCATGCTTTGGTTTTGCCAAAACTATAGAAGTCAATTCGTTTTGGCTAATGTGAAAAATTTTAATTTGAGGGAAAAAATCATATGTAATCTGGAGCGTTTTATTGCTACCTATATAAATATACAGTATACAGTCATGTGAAAAAGAAAGTACACCCTCTTTCAATTCCATGGTTTTACATATCAGGACATATTAACAACCTTCTGTTCCTTAGCAGGTCTAAAAATTAGCTAAATACAACCTCAGATTAACAACAACACATGACATATTACACCATGTCATGATATATTTAACAAAAATAAAGCCAAAACGGAGAAGCTATGTGTGAAAAACTAAGTACACCCTTACTGCTTCCATAGGAATTAAGATGCTAAGTAGCAGACAGGTGCTGCTAATCAAATGCCCTTGATTAATTGATCATCAGCAAGTGTGACCACCTTTAAAAAAGCCAAAGTTTTAGCAGTTTGCTGGTCTGGAGCATTCAAACAATAATGCCAAGGAGGAAAGACATCAGCAATGATCTTAGAGAAGCAATTGTTGCTGCCTATCAATCTGGGAAGGGTTATAAGGCCATTTCCAAACAATTTAAAGTCCATCATTCTACAGTGAGAAAGATTATTCAAAAGTGGAAAACATTCAAGACCATTGCCAATCTTCCCAGGAGTGGACGACCCAGCAAATTCACCCCACGGTCAGACCATGCAATGTTCAGAGAAATTGCAAAATACCTGTGACGGTTCAGGGGATTCCTTCCCCTCCATGTGTCCCTGGCGCTGCACTTCCTCCTGCCTCTCATGTCCCTTCCTTGCCTTCCTGTTCTGCTCTCCCTTCCTCCTCCCGCACCCGTCCCTCTGCGGCAGTTTCTGACACTCTCCCAGCGTCTGCGCGCGTTCCCCGCAGGGCACGCTCGCCTCCTCAGTCTCCCGTTTCCCTGTACAATACTCCCCGCTCACGGTCTCCCTCCGCTCCCGCTCCGGTCCCCTTACCTCCTGCAGACTCCCCTCCAGTTCTCCCTCCGCCCTCGGCGGGTGGCCCTGCGGCACGGCGCGGCGCTCCGCGCACCTCTTGACACAGCCTGTGCGCGCGCACTCTAACCTTACAGAGGGCGCGCGCACACGCTCCTCTTGTAGGCCTTCCCAGACCCCTGGCTCCTCCTCTCAGGCTGTTCTGGCTATCTCCCTCTCTGGCTCACCTGTCTCCTCCTCCTTTCCTTCTCACCTATCCCTGCTGCCTCTCACTTCACCCTCTGCTCCTCCTCTCTCTCCCATTGGTGTTCCCTCCTTTATTACCCCTGTCTGTCCTTTCACTCATTGCTCTGCATAGTTCTTTGTAACCTCTGTGTGTGCAGTCCTATGCTTGGCTCTCCTGTGTTTTCCAGCTTCTGCTCCTGTTCCTGCTTACCCCTGGATTTCCCTGGCTTGACCTCTGCTTGTACTGGATTACCCTGCTCTCTACTGCCCTTGAACCCTGCTTACGGACACGACTTTGCTGACTTCTGTGATCCCTGGACTCTGGCTTACGAGCATTACGATCCTGCTCTCTATATCTCTGGACTCTGGCACACGGACATCACTACTCTTACTCTGAACCCCAAAGACGTTGCAAGTATAACTAACCATCTTTCTACAGGCCCGGCAACGCCATACCACACTCCGGGCACGCCCTCACTGGTGTGTGTGCGTGGTAAAACCTTTCCCACCTCAGTACTGGGGTCTGGCCAGGTCTGCGGGCATACAGGCGTTACATTATGCAGAGCAAAACAAATGCAGACCCCCCTGAGGTGGGTACAGGTGTTTCTTTGGAGCACTTACAATTTGTGAGCAATCAGCTGACCACTGTTTCCCAGCAACTAGCTAACCTCTCCCTCCAGGAAACTCCAATGGCTCCGTCACCCCCTGTTGCTATGACTTATGCTAATGCTGGACCCCGTATTCCACCGCCTAACCGCTATGATGGGGACCCCCTCGCTTGCCGCGGATTCCTAAACCAATGCGAGGTGCAATTCGAAATTTCTCCCTCTCAGTTTCCTACTGGCCGCTCTAAGGTAGCTTACATCTACGCCTTGCTCACCGGTGACGCCCTCGCTTGGGTTTCTCTACTCTGGGAACATAAGACTGAATTAACCCAAGATTACCCTAAATTTAGGCGTGAATTCCAGCAAGTGTTTGACACTCCCGCACGGCGGGAGACGGCTGCATTCTCTCTCTTTCATATTTCACAGGCTCGGATATCTGCTGCCAAGTACGCGATGGAGTTCCGTACCCTCGCCGCGGAGACTCAATGGAATGATGAGGCACTCGCCGCCGCATACAGGCACGGTCTCTCCGACACCTTGAAGGATGATCTTGCTACTCATGCCCGGCCTTCCTCCCTGGAGGAGTTAATTACTCTGTGTACGTATGGACCAGCGCACCCAGGAACAACGGCATGAGAGACACTGTTCTCGTTCTCTTCCTTCCCCTGTTGACTCTCACAGATCGCCCTCTTCGCCTCTCCTGGTGTTGGACACCCCAGGGCCGATGCAAATCGGTAGCCAACAACTTCAGGCCACGGAGAGAATGCGACGCCGTCAGAAAGGACTCTGTTTCTACTGTGGTTCTTCAGAACATCGCCTCCAGAACTGTTCCCTGAAGCCGGGAAACGGGAACACCCAGTAAAGGTAGAGGGGCTTCTACTGGGTACTGTCTCTTCTTGCCCTTCTCTCCCTGAGGATCTCCCGAAGAAGTTTATGCTTCCTGCTACGCTGGAGGGCCCTGACCTCCTACTGGAAGTAAAGGCTTTCATTGATCTGGCGGTAACTTCCTGGATCAAACCTTTGCCTCTGAGAACCAAATTCCTATGGTCAAGAGAAAAGCACCCATTGGTCTCGAGGCCATCGACTGTCACCCGCTCCAGCCAGCATTCATCATCTGAGAGTCCATTCCTCTCACTTTGACCTTGGCCGACGGTCATAAAGAGGTAATAGTTTTTGATATCTTCCATTCTCCCACCGTTCAACTTAGTTTAGGATTACCTTGGCCTCAACTCCACAATCCGTGCATTGATTGGACCGGTACCTTGCCTATCCAGTGGCCTTCCACCGCTGAGTCAGTCCCTATGGCTCCTCCTGTTGCGGTGCTCGCCGGTTTGAATTCCGTTCCTTCCAATATCACAATTCTCCCGACCGTGTACCACGAGTTCCTGGATGTGTTCAACAAAGTACAAGCTGAAGTTCTGCCTCCCCATCGTCCATACGATTGTCCTATCGATTTAATTCCAGGAACCATCCTCCCGAAGTCGAAATCTTACCCGTTGTCTGTTCCAGAAAATGAAGCTATGACGTCTTACATCCAAGAAAACTTGGAGAAAGGATTCATCTGCAATTCTACCTCCCCCGCTGGGGCAGGCTTCTTCTTCGTGAAGAAGAAGGATGGATCGCTAAGACCCTGTATCGACTTTCACGGACTCAACAAATTCACGGTAAAGAATCGGTACCCCCTTCCCTTAATCTCTGAACTTTTCGATCATCTCCAGGGAGCCTCTATCTTCTCCAAGCTTGATTTAAGAGGGGCCTATAATCTCATTCGTATAAGGGAAGGGGACAAGTGGAAAACTGCGTTTAACACGCGATATGGACATTATGAGAATCTAGTAATGCCCTTTGGGTTATGCAATGCTCCTGTCGTCTTTCAAGAGTTCATGAACGACATCTTCCGGGATGTATTGGGAACATTTGTTATCGTATACTTGGATGACATTCTCATTTTTTCTAAAAACTTAGAGGAACACATTCACCATACCAAACTAGTGCTTTCTAGGCTTCGTGCTAACCGCCTATACGCCAAGATGGAGAAATGTTTGTTCCACCAGACCTCTACTGCCTTCCTAGGCTATATTATCTCTAATCAGGGTTTTTCTATGGACCCAGAGAAACTGAAGTCTGTTCTCGACTGGCCGCTGCCAAATTCTCTCAAGGCCATGCAGCGTTTTCTTGGCTTTGTCAATTATTACAGGAAATTCATCCGTAATTTTTCTTCCATTGCTCTCTCCATCACCGCCTTGACCAAAAAAGGCGTCGATCCCACGTTTTGGTCTCCTGAAGCCATTGACGCATTCGAGTTTCTCAAAAAAGCCTTCATCTCTGCACCCATCCTACGTCACCCGGATACCTCTCTTCCCTTCACATTGTAAGTTGACGCCTCGGATGTGGGAGCCGGTGCAGTTCTGTCTCAGAGATCCTCTCCCCAAGAAAAACTCCATCCCTGCGGTTTTTTTTTCTCGGAAATTCTCGTCTGCCGAGAGAAATTATGATGTTGGGAATCGTGAGCTTTTGGCCATCAAATTGGACCTTCAGGAGTGGAGGCATCTTTTAGAAAGTACCAAGGAACGTATTGCCATCCTAACCGACCACAAAATTTTGCTGTATATCGAGGGAGCTCGATGGTTAGGATCTCGTCAGGCCCGTTGGTCTCTTTTTTTCCCGTTTCAACTATACCTTCTCGTATATTCCTGGTACCAAAAATATCAAAGCGGACGCTCTCTCTCATCCGTTCGCAACGGAGAATGAATCCACAGAACCAATTCTCCCTGCCAAGTGCATAATCTCGGCCAATAATTTCGATGTGTTGGATGAAATCAACAAAGCCCAGGTTCACATTCCCAGCAGGTTCAGGGTAACAGAGGGATGCTTATACGCAGCACCACAGTTTCGCCTCAAGATTTTACTTTGGGGACATTCTTCTAGGTCGGCCGGTCATCCAGGCTTCAAGAGGACAGCGGATCTTATTAAACGGACATTTTGGTGGCCTAAGATGAACAAGGACAATTTTGATTTCACTAGTGCTTGTCCGGTATGTGCCCAGAGTAAATCTGCCCATCACAAACCTTCGGGTCTTCTCTTGCCTCTTCCCATCCCGGAGCAACCTTGGAAACACATCTCCATGGACTTCATTGTCGAACTCCCCAACTCTAAGGGGATGAATACCATTCTTGTCGTGGTAGACAGATTTTCTAAACACTCACACTTTATTCCCCTCAAGGGTCTTCCTAATTCTGCTACCTTGGCCGATATTTTTTCCAAGGAAATTTTCAGATTAAATGGCGTTCCCGTTTCTATTGTCTCTGACAGAGGTTCTCAATTCATCTCTAAGTTCTGGCGTGCGTTTTCCCAGAGACTTGGGATTTCTCTTCTTTTTTCTTCTGGATATCACCCTCAGACCAATGGTCAGACTGAAAGGATGAATCAGACCTTAGAGCAGTATCTCAGATGTTTTGTATCCGAGTCACAAGACAACTGGGTAGATCTGTTACCGTGGGCCGAATTTGATATCAACTCTCTAAAGAATGAATCTACACAAGAATCTCTTTTTTTCATCAATTTCGGTTTTCACCCTAGCAGTCTTCCCCTCTCCTCCCCCCCTTCTGGCGTTCCCGCAGCGGACTCCCATGTTACGACCCTTCAGGATTCTTGGAGGAGGATCCTTAAGTCTCTACAAACTGCCGTCTCAAAACAAAAAACTAAGGCAGATCGACGTCGCCAACCAGGTCCTTCGTTCAAACCCGGTGACAGAGTGTGGTTGTCCTCAAAGGATATTAGACTCAAGACTCCATCTCCAAAATTGTCTCCAAGATTTTTGGGTCCTTTCAAAATTATAGAAAAGATCAATCCGGTCGCCTACCTTCTAGCATTGCCTCCCACCATGAGGATTCCTTCTGTTTTCCATGCATCTTTACTCAAACCTTTCATCTAGAGCTCACACTTCCCGGACCCTTCCCGAAAACCCAACCCAGTGACTACCCTAGGACAACAAGAGTACAAAATTCACTCTTTAATTGACTCTCGTTGGTCCAGAAACAAACTCCAATTTCTCGTCCATTGGAAGGGCTATGGTCCAGAAGAGCGTTCATGGGTTTCAGCACGTCACATCCATGCTCCCAAATGCCTCCGGCAATTCCATCTGAAATTTCCCCAGAAGCCATGGCTGGATCGCTCAGAGATCGATCCTCAAGGGGGGGGGATACTGTGACGGTTCAGGGGATTTCTTCCCCTCCATATGTCCCTGGCGCTGCGCTTCCTCCTGCCTCTCATGTCCCTTCCTTGCCCTGCTCTCTACTGCCCTTGAACCCTGCTTACGGACACGACTTTGCTGACTTCTGTGATCCCTGGACTCTGGCTTACGAACATAACGATCCTGCTCTCTATATCCCTGGACTCTGGCACACGGACATCACTACTCTTACTCTGAACCCCAGAGGCGTTGCAAGTATAACTAACCACCTTTCTACAGGCCCGGCAACGCCATACCACACTCCGGGCACGCCCTCACTGCTGTGGGTGCGTGGTAAAACCCTTCCCACCACAGTACTGGGGACTGGCCAGGTCTGCGGGCATACAGGTGTTACAATACCCGAGTTACATCTCAGACTCTACAGGCCTCAGTTAGCACGTTAAATGTTAAAGTTCATGACTGAAAAAAGACTGAACAAGTATGGTTTGTTTGAAAGGGTTGCCAGGAGAAAGCCTCTTCTCTCTAAAAAGAACATGGCAGCATGGCTTAGGTTTGCAAAGATGTATCTGAACAAACCACAAGACTTCTGGAACAATGTCCTTTGGACAGACGAGACCAAAGTGGAGATGTTTGGCCATAATGCACAGCACCACGTTTGGCGAAAACCAAACACAGCATATCAGCACAAACATCTCATACCAACTTTCAAGCACGGTGATGGAGGAGTGATTATTTGGGCTTGTTTTTGCAGCCACAGGACCTGGGAACCTTGCAGTCATTGAGTCGACCATGAACTCCTCTGTATACCAACTATTCCAGAGTCAAATGTGAGGCCATCTGTCCGACAGCTAAAGCTTGGCCGAAATTGGGTCATGCAACAGGACAATGATCCCAAGCACACCAGCAAATCTACAACAGAAAAGCTGAAAAAGAAAAGAATCAAGGTGTTGCAATGGCCCAGTCAAAGTCCAGACCTCAACCCGATTGAAATGCTGTGGCTGGACCTTAAGAGAGCGGTGCATAAACATATGACCACAAACCGCAATGAACTGAAGCAACGTTGTAAAGAAGAGTGGGCCAAAATTCCTCCACAACGATGTGAGAGTCTGATAAAGTCATACAGAAATCAATTACTTCAAGTTATTTCTGCTAAAGGTGGTTCTACAAGCTATTGAATCATAAGGTATACTTGTCACGGGAATATCACGGGTGCTCACCACAAACCGGACTAGACCGCGAGGCCGAGATTGGGATACAGGTAAACCACCGCCCTACAGCCGCGTGGGTGGGTCCGGTAAGCAGAGTAGTTGTGGATAGCTTGGGTCAGGGTAGGAGAGTGTCGGATCATAGAGGTACTTGCCGGCATCAGGGTTGGAGAGGTCAAGAGTAGTCGAAGTCCAATGGCAGAGGTCGAGGAGAGGAGAAGGTAGAAGTCCGATAAGCATGCCAGGGTTCAAGGGTGCCAGAAGTCAGGAGTCCGGATACAGAGCAGGATCTATAACAAGGAGACAGGAAAAGACTGCGAAGTGGCTTGTAGCAAGCACAACCAAAGACTGACTATGCTCAGCAACCAGCTCAGGGCTGGTTGCACTATATACAGCGAGGAGCCAATAGGAAACTATCAGAATTGAGGTCAGACGTAGGTAGAGCGCTGGTAGGCTGAGGCTGGATGTACGGCAGGTGTGGGAGGATCAAAATCATTGGAAGCAATGGGGGTGGACATACATGCTAGCGCGCGCTTCACCAGCGGAAGAAGGAGGAGCGGGACCATGCCGCGAAGCCAGTTGAGAGACGTCGGCATGCGCGGGGGTCTGCCCCGGCAACGCGCACGTCCAGCAGGTGACAGGCGGAGGGAGGAGGTGATACGGGGCCGGATCCTGAGTGCCCCGGCAGTGGAGGAGGCGGGCATCGGAGTCGAGGGACGGGACAGTGCGGCAGGTAGGAGATGCGGTGCCCTTACAGCACTTAGTTTTTCACACATGGCTTCTCCATTTTGGCTTTATTGTTGTTAAATAAATTATGACACGATGTAATATGTCATGTGTTGTTGTTCATCTGAGGTTGTATTTACCTAATTTTAAGACCTGCTAAGTGTTATTATGTCCTGACATGTAAAACCATGGAATTCAAAGAGGGTGTACTTTCTTTTTCACATGACAGTATACTGTATATTTATATATATATATACTAGTTGAGACAGGTCAGATACTGGTATCACTGCCTATCTATCATCATGAAAAGAGAATGGTGTTAAGAGGAAGGGGGGGGGGAAAGAAACAGATTGACTGGTGTGTGTGTGTATATATATATATATATATATACACACACACCAGTCAATCTGTTTCTTTTTATGTGTGTGTGTGTGTGTGTGTGTGTGTGTGTGTGTGTGTGTGTGTGTGTGTGTGTGTGTGTGTGTGTGTGTGTGTGTGTGTGTGTGTGTGTGTGTGTCTAATGGTAAACCTACCCAGCCTAGAAATATTGCAAAGCAAGTATAAACCAACTTCACACTGATGATACCCATCAAGGTTGAAACATGTCTGTGAGTGGTTTGACTTGCTTTGCTAGACCCATGCTGTGCTTAAAAGCTGTGTGAATGGCGATGCATCTGCTTAAATGGGCTCCATGTGTATGGATATTCCAGGCAAAAGGTGACACATTGTGAGCTCATTTGCATGTAATTTCCCAGAATCCCTTGCTGCAGTTGGATCACTGTATGCTAGGTGATAATGGTTTAAAGGCAGCAGAGAAAATGATACTCCGCTGCCATATAGTGATGATGATGGAGTGTCCACTCTAGGCAGCTATTCATTATTTTGTTGGCGTGACTTTTGGTGCTTTTCCTGTGGACTGTATGACTTATTTCCACACATCCTGGAGTTTAATTCCGTGGGACTGACACCATCATCACTATATGGCAGCTGAGTATCATTTTCTCTGCTATCTGGAGTCATTATCTCCTATGGAACCCTTACTCTAGGTTGTTTCATTTGTGCAAACAGCACTGGCTTTTTGTGATTCTACAGCCATGTGTCCTACTTGCTTTTGTGCAGCCACCACAGGCATTGTATGCATCTTTTTTGATTTTGATATTTTGTATTGCTGTTCAGGGTTTGAGTCTTTTTTTCATTTTTTCTCCCCTGTGCCTCCCCCTTGGTTTAAGTTATTATTTTTCTTATGTACATAATTTTTGTATATAGGTTTATTTATGCCATACCTTCCTTTATGCCCTTAGCTTAGTTATACACCTTTTTAGCTAAGGTCTTTACCAGGGGTATTTTGAATTATTCGGCTTTCTTTGTGTCGCTTTATATAGTTACTAGCTGAGAGACCCGGCGTTGCCCGGGATGTAAATGCGTAATAGGTAGTATTATTTATAAATTGTGGAACAATAGGTGAGTATTTGTTGCAAAGGTTGGATAATAATATTGAAAAGAAAGATGGAATAAAATGTAATACGATGTTGTTTAAAAATGTTTTATTGTAAACACACCACAGTACAATGTATATTTTGGTGCCATAAGTGATGTAAAAATGTGAGGCGTGTGTCCTGCTAGGGTGTGAGGCGGCGGGTGGCACATGGGTTGTGAGTGCTGTCTGTGAGTGGGGGGTCCTGCTAGGGTGTGACGCGGCAGGTTGCGCGTGGGTTATGAGTGCTGTCTGTGAGTCGGGGGCCTGCTAGGGTGTGAGGCGGCGGGTCAGTGATGTCGGTGCGTAGGGGCGGGAGGCAGCAGGTGTGTGTGGCGGCAGGTATGTGTCGAGTGTGGCGGGTGTCTGTTGAGTGCATGCAGCGGCTGTGAGGCGGTTGGTGAAAGGCAGAGGCGGGCGGAGTAAGGGCGGGTGAAAGGCAGAGGCGGGTGGGCGCGAAAGCGGAGGCAGGAAGGCGGGCAGGAAGGCGAAGGGTGGTGTGGAGGAGGAAGGGGGTGGAGGGAAAGGGGGGAGGGAAAGGGGAGGAAGGGGGAGGGAAAGGGGAGGGAAAGGGGAGGAGGGGGAGGGAAAGGGGAGGAGGAGGGGGGAAGGGAGGAGGAGGGGGGGGAAGGGGAGGAGGAGGGGGGAAGGGGAGGAGGAGGGGGGGAAGGGGGGGAGGAGGGGGGGGGAAGGGGGGGAGGAGGGGGGGGGGAAGGGGGGGAGGAGGGGGGGGGAAGGGGGGGAGGAGGGGGGGGGGAAGGGGGGGAGGAGGGGGGGGAAGGGGGGGAGGAGGAGGGGGGGAAGGGGGGGAGGAGGAGGGGGGGAAGGGGGGGAGGAGGGGGGAAGGGGGGGGAGGAGGAGGGGGGGAAGGGGGGAGGAGGAGGGGGGAAGGGGGGAGGAGGAGGGGGGAAGGGGAGGGGGAAGGAGGAGGGGGGGAAGGGGGGAGGAGGAGGGGGGGAAGGGGGGGAGGAGGGGGGGAGGAGGGGGGGAAGGGGGGGAGGAGGGGGGGAAGGGGGGGAGGAGGAGGGGGGAAGGGGGGGAGGAGGAGGGGGGAAGGGGGGAGGAGGAGGGGGGAAGGGGGGAGGAGGGGGAAGGGGGGGAGGAGGGGGAAGGGGGGGAGGAGGAGGGGGGGAAGGGGGGGAGGAGGAGGGGGGGAAGGGGGGGAGGAGGAGGGGGGAAGGGGGGGAGGAGGAGGGGGGGAAGGGGGGGAGGAGGAAGGGGGGGAGGAGGGGGAAGGGGGGGAGGAGGAGGGGGGGAGGAGGGGGAAGGGGGGGAGGAGGAGGGGGGGGAAGGGGGGGAGGAGGAGGGGGGGAAGGGGGGGAGGAGGAGGGGGGGGAAGGGGGGAGGAGGAGGGGGGGAAGGGGGGAGGAGGAGGGGGGGAAGGGGGGAGGAGGAGGGGGGGAAGGGGGGGAGGAGGAGGGGGGAAGGGGGGAGGAGGAGGGGGGGAAGGGGGGAGGAGGAGGGGGGGAAGGGGGGAGGAGGGGAAAGGGAAGGGGGGAGGAGGGGGGAGGGAAGGGGGAAGGAGGGGGGAGGGAAGGGGGAAGGGGGGGGGAGGGAAGGGGGAAGGGGGGGGGAGGGGAAGGGGGGAAGGGGGGGGGGGAGGGAAGGGGGAAGGGGGGGGGGAGGGAAGGGGGGAGGAGGGGGAGGGAAGGGGGGAGGAGGGGGGAGGGAAGGGGGGAGGAGGGGGGAGGGAAGGGGGGAGGAGGGGGGAGGGAAGGGGGGAGGAGGGGGGAGGGAAAGGGGAGGAGGGGGGAGGGAAAGGGGAGGAGGGGGGAGGGAAGGGGGGAGGGAAGGGGGGAGGATGGGGGAGGGAAGGGGGAGGGAAAGGGGAGGAGGGGGGAGGGAAGGGGAGGAGGGGGGGAGGGAAAGGGGAGGAGGGGGGGAGGGAAAGGGGAGGAGGGGGGAGGGAAAGGGGAGGAGGGGGGAGGGAAGGGGGGAGGAGGGGGGAGGAGGGGGGAGGGAAGGGGGGAGGAGGGGGGAGGGAAGGGGGGAGGAGGGGGGGAGGGAAGGGGGGAGGAGGGGGAGGGAAGGGGGGAGGAGGGGGGAGGAGGGGGGAGGGAAAGGGGAGGAGGGGGGAGGAGGGGGGAGGGAAAGGGGAGGAGGGGGGAGGGAAAGGGGGGGAGGGAAAGGGAAAGGGGAGGAGGGGGGAGGGAAAGGGAAAGGGGAGGAGGGGGGAGGGAAAGGGAAAGGGGAGGAGGGGAAAGGGAAAGGGAAAGGGGAGGAGGGGGGAGGGAAAGGGGAGGAGGGGGGAGGGAAAGGGAAGGGGAGGAGGGGGGAGGGAAAGGGAAAGGGGAGGAGGGGGGAGGGAAAGGGAAGGGGAGGAGGGGGGAGGGAAAGGGAAAGAGGAGGAGGGGGGAGGGAGGAGGGAGGAGGGGAGGAGGGGGGGGAGTGGGGGGAGGGGGGAGGGGGGGAGGGGGAGGGGGAGGGGGAGGGGGAGGAGGAGGGGGGAGGAGGAAGAGGAGGGGGGAGGAGGAAGAGGAGGGGGGAGGAGGAAGAGGAGGGGGGGAGGAGGAGGAGGGGGGGAGGAGGAGGAGGAGGGGAGGAGGAGGAGGGGGAGGAGGAGGGGAGGAGGAGGAGGGGGGGGAGGAGGGGGGAGGAGGAGGGGGGAGGAGGGGGGGTGGAGGGGGGGGAGGAGGGGGGGAGGAGGGGGGGGGAGGAGGAGGAGGAGGAGGAGGAGGAGGAGGGGGGGGGGGAGGAGGAGGGGGGGAGGGAGGAGGAGGAGGAGGAGGGGGGGAGGGGAAGGGAAGGGGGGAGGGGGAAGAGGAGGGGGGGAAGGGAAGAGGAGGGGGGGAAGGGGAAGAGGAGAGGGGGAAGAGGAGGGGGAGGGGGGAAGGGGAGGAGGAGGGGGAAGGGGGGAGGAGGGGGGAAGGGGGGGGGAAGGGGGGGAGGAGGGGGAGGGAGGAGGGGGGGGAAAGGGGGGAAGGAGGGGGGGAAGGGGAGGGGGAGGGGGGAAGGGGGAAGGGGAGGGGAGGGGAAGGGGGGGGGAAGGGGGGGAAGGGGGGGAAGGGGAGAGAGGGGGGGGAAGGGGGGAGGAGGAGGGGGGAAGGGGAAGGGGGGAGGAGGAGGGGGGAAGGGGGGGAAGAGGAGGGGGAAGGGGGGGAAGAGGAGGGGGAAGGGGGGGAAGAGGAGGGGGAGGGGGGGAAGGGGGGAAGGGGAGAGGAGGGGAGGAGGAGGGGGGGAAGGGGGGGAGGAAGGGGGGGAGGAGGAGGGGGGGAAGGGGGGAGGAGGAGGGGGGAAGGGGGGGAGGAGGAGGGGGGAAGGGGGGAGGAGGAGGGGGGAAGGGGGGGAGGAAGAGGGGGGAAGGGGGGGAGGAGGAGGGGGGGAAGGGGGGAGGAGGAGGGGGGAAGGGGGGGAGGAGGAGGGGGGGGAAGGGGGGGAGGAGGAGGGGGGGAAGGGGGGGAGGAGGAGGGGGGGGAAGGGGGGGAGGAGGAGGGGGGGAAGGGGGGAGGAGGAGGGGGGGAAGGGGGGGAGGAGGAGGGGGGGAAGGGGGGGAGAGGAGGGGGGGAAGGGGGGGAGGAGGAGGGGGGAAGGGGGGGAGGAGGAGGGGGGGAAGGGGGGGGAGAAAGGGGGGGAGGAGGAGGGGGGGAAGGGGGGAGGAGGAGGGGGGGAAGGGGGGGAGGAGGAGGGGGGAAAGGGGGGGAGGAGGAGGGGGGGGAGGAGGAGGGGGGAAGGGGGGGAGGAGGAGGGGGGGAAGGGGGGGAGGAGGAGGGGGGGAAGGGGGGGAGGAGGAGGGGGGGGAAGGGGGGAGGAGGAGGGGGGAAGGGGGGGGAGGGGAGGAGGGGGGAAGGGAGGAGGGGGGAAGGGGAGGAGGAGGGGGGAGGGGGGGAGGAGGAGGGGGAGGGGGGGAGGGAGGAGGGGGGAAGGGGGAGGAGGAGGGGGGGAAGGGGGGGAGGAGGAGGGGGGGAAGGGGGGGAGGAGAGGAGGAGGGGGGAAGGGGGGAGGGGAGGGGGAGGAGGGGGAAGGGGGGAGGAGGAGGGAGGGGGAGGGGGAGGAGGGGGGGGAGGAGGGGGGGAGAGGGGGGGAGGGAAAGGGAGGAGGGGGGGAGGGAAAGGGGAGGAGGGGGGAGGGAAAGGGGAGGAGGGGGGAGGGAAAGGGAAAGGGGAGGAGGGGGGAGGAAAGGGAAAGGGGGAGGAGGGGGAGGAGGAGGGGGGAGGGGGAGGAGGGGGAGGAGGGAAGGGGGGGAGGGGGAGGAGGGGGAGGAGGAGGGGGAGGAGGGGGGAGGGGGAGGAGGAGGGGGGAGGGGGGAGGGGGGAGGAGGGGGGAGGGGAGGAGGGGGAGGGGGGGAGGAGGGGGAGGAGGAGGGGGAGGAGGGGGGGAGGGGGAGGAGGAGGGGGAGGGGGGAGGGGGAGGAGGAGGGGGAGGGAAAGGGGAGGAGGGGGGAGGGAAAGGGAAAGGAGGAGGAGGGGGGAGGGAAAGGGAAAGGGGAGGAGGGGGGAGGGAAAGGGAAAGGGGAGGAGGGGGAGGAGGAGGAGGGGGAGGGGAGGAGGGAGGGGGGGAGGGGGGAGGGGGAGGAGGAGGGGGGAGGGGGAGGAGGAGGGGGGAGGGAGAGGAGGGGGAGGAGGAGGGAGGGAGGGGGAGGAGGAGGGGGGAGGGGGGGGAGGGGGAGGAGGGGGGGAGGGGGAGGAGGGGGGGGAGGAGGAAGAGGAGGGGAGGGGAAGAGGAGGGGGGAAGGGGAAGAGGAGGGGGGAGGAGGAGGAGGAGGGGGGAGGAGGAGGAGGAGGGGGGGAGGAGGAGGAGGAGGGGGGGAAGGGGAGGAGGAGGAGGAGGAGGAGGGGGGGAAGGGGAGGAGGAGGAGGGGGGGGAAGGGAGGAGGAGGAGGAGGGGGGGAAGGGGAGGAGGAGGAGGAGGGGGGGAAGGGGAGGAGGAGGGGGGAAGGGAGGAGGAGGGGGGGGAAGGGGAGGAGGAGGGGGGAGGAGGAGGGGGGGAGGAGGAGGGGGGGAGGGGGGAGGAGGGGGAGGGGGGATGAGGAGGGGAGGAGGAGGGGAGGGGGTAGAGGGGAGGAGGAGGGGGGAGGAGGAAGAGGAGGGGAGGGGGGGGGGAGGGGGAGGAGGAGGGGGGAGGAGGAGGGGTGGAGGGGTAGGAGGGAGGTGGAGGAGGGGGAGGGAGGAGGGGGAGGGGGAGGAGGAGGGGAGGAGGAGGGGGGAGGGAGGAGGGGGGAAGGGGGAGGGGGGAGGAGGAGGGAAGGGGGAGGAGGAGGAGGAGGAGGGGGAGGAGGAGGGGGGAGGGGGGGAGGAGGGGGGGAGGAGGAGGGGGGAAGGGGGGGAGGAGGAGGGGGGAAGGGGGAGGAGGTGGAGGGGGGAAGGGGTGGGAGGAGGGAGGGGGAGGAAGAGGGGGGAAGGGGGGAGGTGGGGGGAGGAGGGGAGGAGGAGGGGGGAGGAGGAGGGGGGAGAGGGGGGGTGGAGGGGGGGTGGGAGGAGGAGGGGGGGAGGGGGGAGGTGGAGGGAGGTGGAGGAGGGGGGGGAGGTGGGAGGAGGAGGGGGGGAGGGGGTGGAGGAGGGGAGAGGAGGGAGCGGGGTGGGAGGGAGGGGGGAGGGGGGGGGAGGAGGAGGGGGGAGAGGG